>NC_048301.1:120596795-120650725 GCF_013100865.1 Trachemys scripta elegans
CTATGGGTGAAATCCTGTCCCCACTGAAGTCAATACCAAAATGCCAACTGACTCTAGTGGGACCAGGATTTAACTGTGTATTTTTGCCTACCAACCATAATGCAAGTTTTATGGAGGATGTCATAAGGACTCTACATTAATGCTTGAATTCTCTGTTACATTTATCATGACTATAATGGGGTAGAAGATTCCTATATGGATTTGAGGATTCTTTTTCAAGACACCAGTCTCAATTAGAGGCACTCAAATTCATTTGTTGTATAACTTCATTAAAGAAAATGGAAATACAGTGGAGATGAATGTGACTTTTCTCCAACAATGGTCACATTCCGGAGCGGTTGAGATCAATGTTCTACTGCTGGCATGTGCTGTTCCAGAGTCTGCTCCATCTCCCAGCACAGGCTATATATCCCATTTCCTTAATGTATACAAGGACTCCAGCAGCACGCTTTTCCTGCATCAGACATAGCATCATGATAGATTATGTTGGAGGCAGAATACTATGAAGAGTGAAATCCTCCTCTTACTCAGAAGAGCAGAATCAATGGAACTACTTGTGTGAGGTTGTCATGGGGTGGATGTAACTCCATGCTAGGCCTGCAACCAAAGGGTGAATACAAGCACTGCTAACCACTGCTGATTGGCAGTCTCACAGCAGCTGGGAGGATAAAAATGCTTGGAAGCAGAAAGGTGGGGTGGCTGCCAGAGGAGTGAGCAGACTAGAGAAAGGAGCTTCTGGCAGCAAGCTACTAAACAGCTGCCCAAAGACAACAGCACAGGAGGGGATGAACTGACCAACAGGTGAGAGAGCCTGCAGAGATCCAGGGGAAGATAGGAAGGCGCTCAGGGCACTATCTGTTGAAGAGTCCTGATCCTGTTTATCTAGCTTGAGGCCTCTGAGCTGGAACCCCATGGAGTGGGTGGTCCTGGGTACCCCTACTGACAAACCTGTGAGTGAAGAAAGGGTTTTCAGACTCCTGGGCATCAGGACTGCTAGGCTGTAAGCCCCAGGGCTGTGCCATACTTGACCAGAAGGGGTGCTGTTGCATGGATCTACCACCTCACAGGTGAACTGAATCTAGCCTATAAAGGGGACTAATTTGAGGGTTATTATTATTATTATTATTTTTTAGTAGTTTTAGAAAATTACATGCTCCCATTGGAAATTTACATCCAGTCACACTCAGGGCACTGCCTATAACTGTGTGTGGGTAGAATTCCATAGAGTCAGTAGTGCCCCCATCTTACTAAAAAGAGAGAAATAAAGAGATGAGGGGTATATAAAGAAGACTATAATAAAATCTTATTTGAAACATTCTACACAGCCATTAAACATTTCTCACCATAGAATGAATGTGAACTTTTGAATAGTTTAATCTCAGGATTATTATAAAAACAACAACTAACTTCTTAGTGTTTTTTTTTTAACAGAATCAATACATAATAAATGTGAAAGAGGATCAGGCAGCTGGTGTGCATTTCCTCCCACGAGTTTGCTATTGCACCTAATCATATATATATATTTTTTTACTCCAGACACTTGTCTAGCTTCATTTTGGAATTTTTTTTTTTCAATAAAGTTTCATGATACTTAATGGGCAGCTGATTCTCTTGCTAATGTTTTCAAGGTTATGCTAATATTCTGTTAATTAGCACCTATTATATTTTGTCATTAAAATATTTTCATATGGCAGATTAAAAACCATGTATGAATACTTTCATCTAGTCGATATAGACAGATTGAATCAAACCATCATGCATGTGGATCTTTCATCACTTTTGAATTATAATGCAAATAGTGACCACAGACTAAAGATATAAAACTTAAATTTAAGGTTTTAAAGATATTTTTTTCCAGAAATTTATATATGTTTTTGCCCTATCTACATATTACTAGTGTTTTTTACTATAGTTTGAGACTTTTATTTTGTATGGATTTAGGAAGAGTCAAAGGAGTGCTCTAGCCACATAACTTACAACTGTAAGTGGTGTAACTATGTGTATCAAGTATGACTGTTCTGTGGCCTACACTCTGTTACACTGACTAAAACGGGTAGAAAATAAGATATGTAAAGCTTTGAGGCACCACAGCCTCAGACTAAAGGAATGAAGGGAACAGGTGAAACAAACACATCAGACCAAGCAGAGACTATTAGGACAAAAAAGGAAATGGAGATAAAAGAAAGTAAGTGAAGGGAGCTGTTCCTCCTAATCTTTTCCCCCTCCCTACCTGTTTCCATTTCCTCTCCCTCTCTCCTCCTCTAAAATGAGATATAGTAAAGTGAGTACAAAACAGCTATTTTTAAAGGCAATTTAAAGTGCAGTCCATCCTGAAAAGTAGGTCTGTAACAAGTATGGGTGGAGATTTCTATGTTTATTACCTTTCAGTGGTGTCCCACTCAAGTTTGCTGTTTAGATAAAAAAATAAATAGGGGATGTGTACATTTTAGAGCGGGAGTAGGCAACCTATGGCCAAAGGCGGCACGAGAACTGATTTTCAAGGGCACTCACACTGGCCGGGTCCTGGCCACTGGTCCGGAGGGTTCTGCATTTTAATGTAGTTTTAAATTAAACTTCTTAAACATTTTAAAAACCTTACTTACTTTACATCCAACAATAGTTTAGTTATATTATAGACTTTTAGAAAGAGACCTTCTAAAACAGTTTAAAATGTATTACTGGCATGCAAAACCTTAGAGTGATAAATGAAGACACGGCACACCACTTCTGAAAGGTTGCCGACCCGTTTTAGATTTTTGTCATATCTCACTTTGAGAAGCCACCTGGGCTCTTTCCTCCTTATCACCAGTAATAGTCCACTGATCAAATTATGACAAGTTTCAGAGTAACAGCCGTGTTAGTCTGTATCCGCAAAAAGAAGAACAGGAGTACTTGTGGCACCTTAGAGACTAACAAATTTATTAGATGCATCCGAAGAAGTGGGCTGTAGTCCACGAAAGCTTATGCTCTAATAAATTTGTTAGTCTCTAAGGTGCCACAAGTACTCCTGTTCTTCTTTTTGATCAAATGATGCTCTCCATACCACCTGTGCAAAGCCAGTAGCCTTTAAGACAGGGGCCACTGGATAATAATATAAGAAAATACAGAGCCCGAGACATTATTTGGCATAGAATGGAAGGCATTAGGTTTGCAGAGGTATTACCAAGAGCAGAAGTGGGCCTGAAGCATTCTTACGGGGGCAATGACAAAGGACGTGAGCGGCACAGAGCAACCCTAAGATCCCAGGGAGAAGGTTTGAGGCGGGCAGGGATTCCAAGCCACCTTTGCCCTGCGGGGAATTGCTGCTAAGAGGCAGGGAATAGGGGAGCAGCCGCCTCTGCTCCCCTATCTGAGCGCTACGCCCTTCTCAGGGCAGGCCCCGGGGTCCATCTGTTTCCAAACAAGGCTGAGGTGTGAAGGGGGCGTCCCGGTGTCTTCTGCCCCACCTGCGTGTGTCCACTTGAGCCGTCCACGCGCCGGGGGCCAGGCTGCGGCCAGCGCGCGCCGCGTCACACCGCGCCGGGGGCTCCCCACACAGCCCCCGCTGCACAGTGCCCCCGCCCAGCTGTCCCCGCGCCGCGCGGGCAGCACGCGCACCTCCCCCCCTACCCCCCCCCCCGGCTCGCGCTTCCCGCCTTTTCCGTCTCCCTCTGGCTCGCGCGGCCGTCCGCCGCTGCGCTCGGGGGTGGCGGCCCCTGTGCCTTTGAGCCCCGGGTTCTCATGCTGCGGGGCCCCGGGGAAATGGAAAAAGAAAAGCCCTTTACCCTGTTCGTGCCACCCAGGCTGAGCGGCGGCCAAGTGTCTGCCGTGAAGCCGCAGGCGAGCGCCCGGGACGATGGATCCCGTCAGGTAAAGGCGGTACGAACCAAACGGCCGCTGCTTGGCCGCGGTCTGCCCGGGCGCGGGCGCGGAGAACACGCAGGCCTGGCCCCAGGCCCCCCGCTGCGGGGACACGGCGGCGGGTGGCGGGTGGCTGTATCCCCCGGGGCAGGTTTGTGAGGTGAAATGAGGCGCTGTCCGGGGCGGGGAGAGACACGGCTCTGCCGTGTCCTAGCGGCCCGCGCAGGCCCTTCTGGGGCTCGAAGTCCTGTTCCTGGAGAGGAGTTCAAGGCCCTTGTCAGGCACTATTCGTGTCTCATAGTGTCAGTGTCACTTCTACATTGACGCTCCAGGCCAGCCTAACTGAAGTACTTTTATGACAGTTTCAGAGTAACAGCCGTGTTAATCTGTATCCGCAAAAAGAAGAACAAGAGTACTTGTGGCACCTTAGAGACTAACAAATTTATTAGATGCATCCGAAGAAGTGGGCTGTAGTCCACGAAAGCTTATGCTCTAATAAATTTGTTAGTCTCTAAGGTGCCACAAGTACTCTTGTTCTTCTTTTTATGACAGTGGTTCTCATCTAGGGTTGCCAACTCTGGTTGGACGTATGCCTGGAGGTTTCATCCCATGACCTAATATTTAATTGACTATTAATATGTACTTCCTGGAGAGGCCAGGGCAATCCTGGGGGGTTGGCAACCCTATTTCAACCAGGAGTCCAGGGTCCCTAAGGGGGCTGCCAGCAGGTTTCAGGGCCTCTGCCAAAATAAACCAAAGAGCAGGACAAGTGTTAGACTCACAGGAGCCAAAAGCTGAATCCTGAGCCCCGATGCTCCTGGCTGAAGCTGAAGCCTGAGCAATTTAGCTTTGCGGGGCCCCCTGTGACGTGAGGTCCTGGGCAATAGCTCTGCTAGCTACCCCCTAACACCGCCCCTGGCTATTAATCTACTGAAAAAGTGTTGCAGTGAACCAGGGAACTTGTATAGCATGGGAGGGGAAGAGGAGAGCCTCAGAAAGAAAAAGGTTGAAAACCCATACACATACACCGAATAATGCATCTGGAAGGTTACACCTGTTGCACTCTGAAAGCTGCAGGGAGAATTATGGTTGTAGCTAGGCTTGGCAGAATTTGGTTTGTTTATTTTTTAAAATAATTTTGATGGATAATAATTAGTTTTAAGCATTTTTTTCCATTTTTATAGATTTAAAGTTTCATAGTTGTGGGAACCTGAGGGGTTCGACAGTAAATATTTAGTCACAATAGATGTCGAAATTTAAGAAGTTAAAGATTTATAGCCATTAAAACATTATCAGTATCTCATGTAGAAATATACAAAATCCTGAAATCAAACAAATAAGCAGCATTTTTCTTACTTTGCCTATTTGTAAATGTTGATGATTATAGGTGGAAATATTTTTTTAGTTGGTTTGTGTGTGTATGCTGAAATTGACGCTTATTGATAATATAATCCTTCCAAGCCTAACTATAGCTCCAAAACAACTAAAAATAATGTTACCAGAATTTCCAAAAATGGTAATATTTCTCCTAAGAACAAGAATGAAAAATTTCATCCCCCCCCAATATTGTTTTTTACAGAAAGCTACAATAATTTGAGAACAATGACAGAAAAAAAAATAGATATTCAGCCAACGAGAAATAAAAGTTGCAAAGCCTATTGTGGATAATTTAGAATACAGAAAATGATCCAGGGATTATAAAATGTCAAGGCCATATTCAGATATCCTTATTCACCCTGAATAGTACCTTACTTGACAAATAGTCCCACTGAAAGCAATTGGATTATGAACTATTTCATATTCTGTCAGTCAGTAGTACTAGTTGAGGCCTGCACAAGCTCAATTGTCTATTATTGCATAAATATACATAGGTTCAACATATTATTTTTTCTTATTGGGGTCTCTTATTCAAGTACTGATCAGTTCCAGATATGCTCAGTTTTTAAAAGCATTTGAGATCAGGTATGCTCATATCAGATTTCTATGGTATTTTCTAAAAATGAAAAATTGATTTATAAGGTAAGATTTAGGTTGTGAAATTTCATCACACATTTTCTGAGAATGTTACAGGGAATGGAAAATAAATTTTGAACAGAGCCTTAGCTATAGTATTGTTCTGGGATTGGCACTCCCTCAGATATACCTTAACAAACTAATTTTTAAAATTTTCCAGGTTTTTAACAAGTGCACAGAAGATTATTTTAGTTTGCCTTTTGTAATGACAAGTACACCAAGCCATGGTGAAGTCACAGATCCAGGTAAGGCCAAAATTACATCATCTTGTACAATAGTCTCTTTAAATTTAAGTTTCTAGTTATATGCACTTTGTAATGTCTTCTAAGAAGACACTTCTAAATATTGTAACATAGTTTTAAGCTATTATATTATATGTTATACAAATTTATTTAGAAAAAATACTTATCAAAATATCTTTTTCAGATCCTGTTTCACAGAAAATAAATTTTTTGCCTGGGGTAGAAGAAGAGGTCAGTTAAGTGTACAGACTGTGAATCTAGTATCTCAGCACCTCACAATCTTTAATGTATTTATCCACACTCACAATGCTCCTGTGAGGTAGGCAAGTAGTGTTTAACACATGAGGAAACAAAGGTACAGTCACTGAATGACAGAGAAGGTCTGTGGCAGAGGAGGGAATTGAACTCTGGTCTCCAAAGTCCTAGGCTAGTACCCTAACCATTAGACAGCCTTCCACTTATACATAGTACAATCTATGGAAACGCCAAATAATTTACTAGCATGAACTACTGAAAAACTGAATGACAGTACTGTACTTTCAGCCCATTTCCCCCAGTTAAAGCCTTTGTGGGTGAATATCCATTTCGTCAGATGCACCCACAAAAGCTTATGCTCCAATACATCTGTTAGTCTATAAGGTGCCACAGGACTCTTTGTCCCTTTTTACATTTCTTGTGTGGTGCTCTACAGTTCTTTTTAGAGTTCTTAATTGACTGATATAATTAACAGCATATAAAGACCCTCTACTGCAGAAAAAACATAGGAATTCTTGGATATGCTCTCTGGAGTCCTACTGATTTCACTCCCAATGTCTGGACTTTTGGGCATTGGAACTTGGTATGGGAAACCTAGTGGGTGAAATCCTGGCCTTAATGAAATTAGTAACAAAACTCCCATTTACTTTAGTGGGGCCTGGATTTGACCCTGTGTAATCATCTATGACTGCCAGGATTTGCCTTCAGCTATGTTAGAAGATCTGAGTATGTTAGGATAATTTTCCCTTATTTTTATTGTATTGTAATTATGCCTTTTTTGTTATTTCTTATTCCATGAAACAAATTGGTACACAGTGGTTTTAGTGGCTGCTGTAAGCATTCAGAATAATGCATCAATGGTGCTACCAAATTTAATCAGTTTAAACTTTGGTCCCTAGAGCAGCTTGCTTTGCAATTTATTAAAGAAATATGAATTCTTATGATATTTCTAAGAGACATATGTAGAATATTTTTAATTAAACAGCATTTCAGATTAAATTTGAAACCTGTTTCAATAGAATATAGAGACAATGCATGAGCTTTATTCAAAACTCTACAAAGAGGCTGAAAAGATCAAGAGGTGGAAACTGACAGTAGAATCTGAACTGAAGAAGAAGGAGAGAAAACTGCAAGAAAATAAAAAGATTATTGAAGCACAACGTAAAGCTATTCAAGAGTTACAGGCAAGTTTCTGTATAGGATACCTCAAAATATATTTTTAAGAATAAAAACTTTCTGAGTAAACACACATAATTTGGATTTCTGATATAATTTAATATTCAATAATGATTCACAGCTCACAAAAATATTTTAAGCAATTAATCTCATGTGGAAAAAAATGTGACTGTCTAATTGATCCAACAGCTTCACCTTTTTACAAGCAAAACTTCACTTTTTAATTGTAAAATGTAAAAACTTATCCTCTCAATAATGAATGTTTGTTTTGAAAGAAAAAAATGAGTTAATATATACAAAGAAAAAATAAGAATGTAATTAACACGTGGAAATGAAGCTTCTCTGTAACTTGTAAAAAGAGTACAGTGAAACTTGATATGTTTATTCCCTCTTTCATACAAACTGTATCACAAAACATGGTTCAGAGTTATAATATTGCAGTCGGACTGAAATAACAGCGCAGAGAGAGAAAATAAGAGGTATAATTAACAGCACATAAAAATATATTATCAGGTGAGATTTGAAAAGAAATGGAGCTAGATAATAAGTGTATTTTGAATAACTAATTTTTTAATTGTGTCTCTTATAAAATTAGTTTGAAAATGAAAAACTAAGTTTGAAATTAGAAGATGAGATATGTGAAAATAAAGATCTTCAACAAGAGTAAGTAATATGAATAAAATATTATAGAAAAAAAATTCATACTGAACACTTCTCATTTTTATTTATAATTTTAAATAATTGCACTGAAGAAAGACATTAGATTGCAGAGCTTCTCAAGGCAAGGACCTTGTCGTTTTTATATCTGCAAAATACTATGCACCCCTGTAATATTATGTAAATAATAATAATAAAATAGCTATTTCTTCTTTCAGAAACAGTGCAACAAGACATCTGTGTAATCTGCTCAAGGAAACCTGTGCTCGATCCACAGAGAAGTCCAACAAATGTAAATATATTTAGATACTGTTTTACATTTGTAAATGCACACTGCTGCATGGGAGAAAAAGCTTTCTTTCTGCTGGCATGGATTCTAGTGTAGTTTGAATAAATTGTGCATGGCTTATCTCACTAAGATGAAGTTTTCTGTAGAAAATAAGCCATAGACTTAATACTATTAGTTTTGTGGTCTTAATTTCAGAGGGTTTTTTTTCCCCAAAGGCAACAAGGTTGTTAAAGAGTTATACATTTATGTCTCCCAACCTTTTCTTTGGCATATTCATCGGAAGCAACATTGACCTGTTTGGGGCAGCTTGATTCCTAAACAATGCAGAACAAAATAAGTGCATCACTCTAGTATTCTGTACATTACATTGGCTACCCATTTAGACATTGATCCAGGAAGGTATTTAAGCATATGTGTAAATTTAATAGTCCCATTAAATTCAATTTAAGTACTTAAAATTATGCATGTGCTTAAGTATTTTCCTGAATTGGGACTTTAGAACTATAATCTTGAATTTGATCTGGATTAATCTTCAAAACCCTCAATGTTGCTGAACCCACACCACTGGAGAGTTGCTCTGTTTCTCTGGCCTCAATCCTGCACATATTTACACATTTAACTTTACTACTGTGAGTAGCCCCGTTGTTGACCATTATCTTTCATGACTGCTGTGTCAGCTACAAGGGTGAAAGTCTTAAGCGCAAGATGCAGAGATTTTTTTAAGAGTTGTCTCATGGCTTTGAAACCTCTTTTCACAAGAGAAGAGGATGACCTGCATCTTGCCTCATATAGGATAAAATGCAAGACTAAACCTTGCATCATAGCATTCCCTCAATAATAAAAATGTAAAAATATATTCTTCCTTCTACAGCAATGGAAGACAGGGCAGAACAAAAAATCAGTATTGATTATGCTATATGGGGAACCCATGACATTTTTGTAAGGTGCTTAGCTACCACAGCAGTGTGATAGGTCACTCTGGCACATTAACTTTGACTCTTTTATCTCCCTTGTGCTCACATCTAGGTCAGGTGCGAATCCTGCTGTATTTTCCTTCATAACATTTCTAAAATAAGATCTTTTCTTTCTGTTCACACAGCTAAAACATTGACATCATCCCCCTTTAGTCCATACAAAACAAAGGTGCTAAAATAATCTTCTTTGCCTGTTGCACTAACTATATCACACAAACCTCTTTGGATCTCTTTGCTGACCAAGTTTTCCATTGCATCAAATTCAAATGTTTTGTTCTCACCTTCAAGGCCTTTCACAATGTTGCCTCATCTTAGTTATCTGTTCTTGTCGTTTATCACATCAGCCTCATGTTCCCTCGTCTTTACCAACAATGTCAGTCTTGATGGTCCATTTGACTGATTTTCTCAGAAGTGTCTTCACACTTTCTTCTATGCCATTTCTTACATATGGAACACCTTTCCTGAATTTATCTTTAAAATAACTACCCGCTCAAGACTCATTTCTGCCATGATGGTTGTTAGAAATTGGCCAACTAACAATGGTTAGGTTGAGGGGGTAATCCATGAAGTAAATAAATATATATAAATGCTCGATTCAGAAATATCTAGTTGTATGCGGCACTACTAGCATGTATAATGATGTGACCATATCACTTGACCTCCTTATTCCTCAAGTAGTCTCAGTGAAACAAAGTGGATTTCAGTGGGGCTACTCAAGGAATTATCAACTTTGATACTCCTGCTGTCACTGTGTATTGATGTATCAGAATCTGTTATAACAATAAAAATGATAATATGCTTATACTGTTTGATCCTGGATTTACATCTAGCCTGTCATTCTGTCTGGAAGAAGTTGAATTCAGAATGAAGCCATGTAAACTGATCTGGAATGCTACTTAGATGGAGAATACACTTTTTCTGCATTGCATAACATTTGCCAACAATATTTTTGCAGACATTTTGGTAAAATGATGAGAAAAAGCAGGATCACCATATCCGCGTTTTAATTCTTGATGCACTGTGTATTGAAATGCTTGGGCAAAACTTTTTTTAAAATCATATGTAGAATCTAATATGCCCTTGTGTATTACATTTATTGCTGTATAGTTATGCATATCCTAAAAGTAAAATTTTGTTCAAAATATTTTTATATTGACAGATGAACATGAAAGAGAAGAAACCAGACATCTATATATGGCACTTAATAATAATATTGAGGTAAGTGATTGATTGTAAGAGGTTTCAAAATACTCTACATTTAAACAGCTGAATTGAGTTGAAGTGAATGCTGAGATTTTCTTAAATACAAAACACATTTGTCATTGACCTACAGGAGATTTGGTAATTGGGGGTCAAAGACCGGAGCCAGAAAACAAGCTGGGGATCAGAGACAGGATTGATAGGGCTGTTAGAACAAGGTATAGGGGCAGGAGCCAGAGATGAAGCAAGGATCAGGAAGAAGGCAGGAACTTAAAAACAAGGGAAGGAGCAAGATAGGGATCAGGAACAGGAGAAGAGTTGAGTGGAACTAGGAACAAGATTGGATGCAGATTGCAGAAGACAGAGAAGAGTAAGGTCTGTTGCAGCATCATCAAAGAGTCTGCACAGTTGCTCGGACAGCCCTGCCTGGGACACTTCCTGGTGTAAGTAGTGGGTGTGAGCCAATCAGATGGCTCTAGGCCTTGGGCATTCCAATAGGACCTTCCTGTGAGTCCTGATCTTCTAGGACTAGTGAGATACTGCTTTGTCTGTCTTCACTGGTGGCGACAAGGGACTGTCTGAGACCCAGGCTCTTCCCCCCCGCCACCCAAACAAAACAACAAAAAAACCCTGGGTTGTAGACCTGCCAAAATTGAGGACCCAAATCCCGGGATCCTTATAGCCCCAGCCTTTATACAGTTTCTTTGGAGTATCCCTATTTTTTGCCAAGCCCTTTGCTTTTTACAAGGGTGAGACCCACAGTTGTACAACTCCGAGGCTGGGCCTTTAGGCGCCAGCACTCTTGATTTTTCTCTGTGATTCTACAGCAAGTCTGAACAAGTTCAGACTCCTTTTAGAAACTTCCACTACTTTATGGAGCAATATAACCAGTATTTGCAGTGACAGAGGGTAGCCTTTTCAAAACAAGCTGGCATTTATTAGTCAGTTGGAACACCACCTTTGAGAGTCCTTAGATCATCATGGAAAACTTGACAGAGTCTATATTGGCAGAAAACAACTGTGCACTGTTCCATGACATCCTTGAATCTATCCTAGTCTCACTCTCTCTGAACCTGTCTCGCTGCTCTGGGCAGCAGCAAGTCTCAAAAACCATTCTAGTTGCACCTTATAGATCAGGGGTCAGCAGCCTTTCAGAAGTGGTGTGCCGAGTCTTCATTTATTCACTCTAATTTAAGGTTTCGCATGCCAGTAATACATTTTAAACTGTTTTAGAAGGTCTCTTTCTCTGAGGCCTGGTCTACACTACGGGTTTAGGTCGACTTTAGCAGCGTTAAACCGAATTAAGCCTGGACACGTCCACACAACGAAGCCCTTTCTTTCGACTTAAAGGGTCCTTTAAACCGGTTTCTTTACACCACCTCCGACGAGGGGATTAGCGATAAAACCGGCCTTTGTGGGTCGGAATTGGGGTAGTGTGGACGGAATTCGACGTTATTGGCCTCCGGGAGCTATCCCACAGTGCTTCATTGTGACCGCTCTGGACAGCACTCTCAACTCAGATGCACTGACCAGGTAGACAGGAAAAGACCCGCAAATGTTTGAATTTCATTTCCTGTTTGCCCAGCGTGGAGAGCACAGGTGACCACGCCGAGCTCATCAGCACAGGTAACCGTGATGGAGTCCCAGGATCGCAAAAGAGCTCCAGCATGGACCGAACGGGAGGAACGAGATCTGCTCGCCATATGGGGAGATGAAGCAGTGATAGCTGAACTCCGTAGCAGTAAAAGAAATGGAAAAGTATTAGAAAAGATCTCCAAGGCCATGAAGGACCGAGGCCATAACAGGGACACACAGCAGTGCCGCGTGAAAATTAAGGAGCTACGGCAAGCTTACCACAAAGCCAGAGAAGCAAACGGAAGGTCCGGGGCAGGGCCGCAAACTTGCCGCTACTACGCGGAGCTGCATGCGATCCTAGGGGGTGCAGCCACCGCTACCCCAACCGTGTGCTATGACTCTCTCACTGGAGAAACACACAGGGAAGACGGTTCGGGGAACGAGGAAGATGACGATGGAGGTACTGTAGGTAGCTCACAGCAGCAAGGAAGCGGAGAAACCGGTTTCCCCAACAGCCAGGATATGTTTGTGACCCTGGACCTGGAACCAGTAACCCCCGAACTCACCCAAGACCCTCAGGGCACACAGGAGACCTCTGGTGAGTGTAACTTTGTAAATATTTGTAAACATTACCAAAAAAAAAGCAAGCGTGTTTAATGATTAATGATTAATTTGCCCTGGCAATCGCGGCCAGTACATCTACTGGAAAAGTCTGTTAACATGTATGGGGATGGAGCGGAAATCCTCCAGGGACATCTCCAGAAAGCTCTCCTGGTTGAAATGGGGTGATTTTATTAAGGGGACATTCAGAGGGCCCGTTCCTGCTCTTCTGACCAGCAATGTTCCCCGCTGTTAACCACGCGGTGGGGAGAGGGGGTGAAGTGATCATCCCAGAGAATCGTGTGTGTGGGGGGTGGGGTGGTGGTTTACTTGTGTTTGTGCCGCATGTTAACCGGGAAACCGCAGCCCCTCCTTTTACATTGAAACCCCATTTTAAATGGACAACCCAATTCATCCTTGATATGGGAAATGCGCTGCTGTTTGCAACCTTTCCCGCATGTTAAGAAGGTTAAAAAAGCCAAAACACTGTGGCCTACCATGGCTGCCTGCAAGCCGAAATATGCGACCTTGTAATGAAAGAGTGTACCCATTGTTCTCTAAAATGTGTCTTTTTTAACCACCTCTCCCTTCTCCTCCACCAGCTGCAAATGTTTCTCCTTCGCAGAGGCTCGTGAACATTAGAAAGAGAAAACGTAGGACGAGGGACGATATGTTCATGGAGCTGCAGATGTCCTCCCACACTGATAGAGCACAGCAGAATGCGTGGAGGCAGTCAATGTCGGAGATGAGAAAAGCCCAATATGAACGAGAGGAGAGGTGGCGGGCTAAATCGCGGGATGAACAGAGCAAGTGGCGGGCTGAAGACGATAGGTGGCGTCAGCTTGCAGACAGACGGCAAGAGGCAATGCTCCGTCTGCTGGAGCATCAAACTGATATGCTCGAGCGTATGGTTGAGTTGCAGGAAAGGCAGCAGGAGCAGAGACCGCCGCTACAGCCCCTGTGTAACCAACAGCCCTCCTCCCCAAGTTCCATAGCCTCCTCACCAAGACGCCCAAGAACACGGTGGGGGGGCCTCCGTCCACCCAGTCACTCCACCCCAGATGATCGCCCAAGCATCAGAAGGCTGGCCTTCAATAAGAGTTAAAGTTTTAAAATGCAGTGTGTCCTTTTCCATCCCTCCTCCCCCACCCATCCCAGGCTACCTTGGCAATTATCCCCCTACTTCTGTGAGGAACTAATAAAGAATGCATGAATGTGAAAAAACAATGACTTTATTGCCTCTGCAAGTGGGAGGGGAGGGTGGGGTGGGGTGGTTGGTTTACAGGGAAGTAGAGTGAACTGGGTCGGGGAGGGGGGGTTTGGAGGGTTCATCAAGGAGAAACAAACAGAAGTTTCACACAGTAGCCTGGCCAGTCACAAAACTCGTTTTCAAAGCTTCTCTGATGCGCACCGCGCCCTGCTGTGCTCCTCTAACCGCCCTGGTGTCTGGCTGCGCGTAATCAGCGGCCAGGCGAGTTGCCTCAACCTCCCACCCCGCCATAAAGGTCTCCCCCTTACTCTCACAGATATTGTGGAGCGCACAGCAAGCAGCAATAACAATGGGGATATTCTTTTCGCTGAGGTCTGAGCGAGTCAGTAAGCTGCGCCAGCGCGCTTTTAAACGTCCAAATGCACATTCCACCACCATTCGGCACTTGCTCAGCCTGTAGTTGAACAGGTCCTGACTCCTGTCCAGGCTGCCTGTGTACGGCTTCATGAGCCATGGCATTAAGGGGTAGGCTGGGTCCCCAAGGATCACGATAGGCATTTCAACATCCCCAATGGTCACTTTCTGGTCCGGGAAGAAAGTCCCTTCCTCCAGCTTTCGAAACAGAGCAGAGTTCCTGAAGACGCGAGCATCATGTACCTTTCCCGGCCATCCCACGTTGATGTTGGTGAAACGTCCCTTGTGATCCACCAGGGCTTGCAGCAGCATTGAAAAGTACCCCTTGCGGTTTACGTAGTCGGTGGCTTGGTGCTCCGGTGACAAGATAGGGATATGGGTTCCGTCTATGGCCCCGCCACAGTTTGGGAATCCCATTTCAGCAAAACCATCCACTATTGACTGCACGTTGCCCAGAGTCACTACCCTTGCTATCACCAGGTCTTTCATTGCCCTGGCAAATTGGATGACAGCAGCCCCCACCGTAGATTTGCCCACTCCAAATTGATTCCCGACTGACCGGTAGCTGTCTGGCGTTGCAAGCTTCCACAGGGCTATCGCCACTCGCTTCTCAACTGTGAGGGCTACTCTCATCTTGGTATCCTGGCGTTTCAGGGCAGGGGAAAGCAAGTCACAAAGTTCCATGAAAGTGCCCTTACGCATGCGAAAGTTTTGCAGCCACTGGGAATCGTCCCATACCTGCAGCACGATGCGGTCCCACCAGTCTGTGCTTGTTTCCCGGGCCCAGAATCGGCGTTCCACGGCATGAACCTGCCCCAGTGACACCATGATTTCCACATTGCTGGGGCCTGTGCCTTGTGAGAGGTCTATGTCCATGTCAATTTCCTCATCACTCTCATCGCCGCGCTGTAATCGCCTCCTCGCCTGGTCCGGGTTTCGCCTTGGCATGTCCTGGCTCTGCATATACTCCAGGACAATGCGCGTGGTGTTCATAGTGCTCATAATTGCCGCGGTGATCTGAGTGGGCTCCATGATCCCAGTGCTAGCTATGGCGCCTGGTCAGAAAAAAGGCGCGAAAGTAGTATCTGATGGACCAGGAGAAGGAGGGAGGGCCGAGTGACGACATGGCGTACAGGTACAGGAACAGGGAATTAAAATCAAGAAAGGTGGCTGTGCATCAGGGAGAAACACAAACAACTGTCACACAGAATGGTCCCCCCAAAGATTAAACTGAAAACCCTGGGCTTAGCAGGCCGTTGATTTGACGGAGGGAGGGGGAAGCAAATGAATACAGAGCAAATCTATTTTTTACATCTTAAGACGACAGTGCAGCGTGACTGATAGCCCTCGGCATCTTTCTGGGTACTTGGCAGCAAATACGGGGCGGTGTATGACGATGGTCTTCAGGCCTATTGCACAATCGGCTGCTCAGGGAAGAGTCTGCTAACGTACGATGACCGGACTTGTAATAGGACAGCTAACAGTCGTAATACACCATCTACTGCCAAAAGGCAAGCCCCACGGCTGCCAGCACCCAGATCGCCGATGAAGGCTACCAGTCTATTGCACCGTCTATCGCCAAAAGGCAGTTAGCTGCTGCTGTGTAGCAATGCAGTCCCACGTCTGCCGGCACCCAGAGGACATATGGTGACGGTGAGCTCAGCTGAGCTGAGCGGGCTCCATGTTGTCTGCACAGGTAACCCAGGTAACCCAGGTAAAAAGGCGCGAATCTATTGTCTGCCGTTGCTGTGACGGGGGAGGGAGGGGCCTGACAACATGTACCCAGAACCGCCCGCGACAATGCATCATCCGGGCATTGGGATCTCAACCCAGAATTCCAAGGGGCGGTGGAGACTGCGGGAACTGTGGGATAGCTGTGGGATAGCTACCCATAGTGCAATGCTCCGGAAGTCGACGCTATCCTTGTACTGTGGATGCGGTCCGCCGACTAGAGCACCTAGAGCATTTTATGTGTGGACACACACAATCGGCTGTATACAACCGATTTCAATAAAACCGGCTTCTATAAATTCGAACTAATTTCGTAGTGTAGACATACCCTGAGTCTATAATATATAACTAAACTATTGTTGTATGTAAAGTAAATAAGGTTTTTAAAATGTTTAAGAAGCTTTATTTAAAATTAAATTAAAATGCAGAACCCCTGGACCAGTGGCCAGGACCCAGGCAGTGTGAGTGGCACTGAAAATCAGCTCGCGTACCGAAGGTGGTAGGCGTGCCATAGGTTGCCTACCCCTGTTGTAGATGCAGCCTTCCTTGTCTCCCAGACAGTTAAAAGTTAATTTTCTGTCATTGGGTCTCCTATTGTCTCTCAAGGGTGACATCCACTTATGTCTCGCTTCTCTGTGTCTGGGGAGAAGTTAACCTCTTTGCAACTAGTGGGTAACAATACAAAGTAAAACTGAGTCACGTGGATTGTTTATAAAAATAAAACAAGAATTCCCACAGTCTCTCCAGCATTCCCTTCCATTGTCACTTGGGCAGCTACTGGTGCCAAGTGCCCAAGTCTTTGATAAGAACATAATTATGAGAGTTTGTTCTAGTCGGTTGGTGGTGTTTTTTTTAACATAAAGAACTTTATTTGAAAAATGTATACGTGTTCATACAAAACATGCTTACAAACATTATAAGGTGCAATACAATTATATTATGACATAAGAATTGAAAATATACACCAGTTTTAAGTACAGCATCGTAAGTAGAGTGAACATTTAATCTTAAGGCTGGTCTACACTACCGCACTATGCACTCTCCTGTCGTCATAATTACTCCACCCCAGCGAGAGGTGGAAGCTATGTTGGCGGGAGAGTGTCTCCCGCTGACATAGCATGGTGTATATGCCACTTTAAGTCGATGGAAATTATGTCGCTCAGGGGGGTGACTTTTTCACATCCCTGAATGACTAAGTTACGTCAACTTAAGTGGTAGTGTAGACAAACCCTTAATATATTTTGTGGAGGAACAGATGAGTAAATGTGGAAGATTAGGGAGGTATTAAGTTCTCTTGCACAATTTTTTGTCTGGACTTTGGTATTTTAAACAAAGTAATTGTAAAACTATCAGTAGAGTCTTGCAAAGTACATTTGACCTTAAGTTTTTTTCTGAAGTTCCGTGGGGATATAGTGAGAATTTTGAATATTTGTCAATGAGAAGGGAAAGGCATTTTTATCTGGGGTAGAGAATATGATATTAAAATAGTTAAGTTAAATGTTTGTCTTTTTAACCTTTGACTTTTATTTATTATTTGTACTGTGATAGCACCTAGGCATCCCATGTTGTGCACCAGGTCTCCATTATATTAAACACTGTACAAATAGCTAGCAAAAAGATGATCCCTGCTCTAAAGAACTTACCATCTAAGTATGGAATTACTTGAATTTCTAATTTTTAAAATAATTAGTGTTCTAATAATATTGATTTAAATTAATAGCTGTCTGTTTACAACTGTAACTCTGTTTTAACAAAGTATTTTTTAATCTGGAAACATTACCATTGGCTTATAATACTGCATATTTTTAAATGGTATGTACATTCCTTTTTCATTATAGGAAATCATTTGTCTGTGAACATTTATTGCTATATTTTATTTTTTAGAGAATGATATTGGCTTTTGAAGAACTTCGTGTGCAAGCAGAGAACTCCAGATTGGAAATGTGTTTTAAATGTGAGAATTCTGCCTAATGTTTACAATACTCATAATGTACTCTGTATATGTAACAATCTCTTTGATCCTTGGAGATAGCATAACATGCACTTTTGGCAGGAATGATGGGATTTATTAGAACCAATGAATTATAGGCACACTGTTAAGCATGATTATAGGACATGCTTATGTGGTGGTAAGGGGAGCAGATGCCCTTATTACAGCATAACTTGGTTCCACAATATGGCAACAATTCCTGAGGAAGGTCAACTAGGTTCTAAAAAGGGGTATAAAAAAGATTCTCATCCATTCTTTGTACTCATTTGGCCTAATCTTACTCCCCTTAAAGTCAATGGCAAAACTCCCTTTAATATAGTGGGAGTAGGTTTGGAACCTGTATACTTGTAATACTCTAAGACAGTGGTTCTCAACCTATTTACCATTGTGGGCCACATCCAATGCTACCTCTGTGGCCCTGAGGATGTCACATGGGCCGTAGCTCTGTGCTGATTGGGCCGCAAGCGGGCCGCAGGTTGAGAAACACTGCTCTAAAAGCTTGAAAATAACATTATTCACCTGAGAGATAGGGAGGTAATATCTTTTATTCTGTTGGTGAGAGAGACAAGCTTTCAAGCTGCACAGAGCTCCTCTTCAGGTCTAAGAATTGTACTCAGAGTCACAGGTTCAGCTAAATACAAGCGGTGACAGATTGTTTAGCATAAAAAGTTAACACACATCTCAAGGGACCATTGAAGGTGAAGTGCCTGTTAACACCACCCCAGTTATTGGGGGGGTAAGTAGGTTACAGATTGTTGTGATAAGCCATAAATTCAGTCCAAGATTTTTAGAATCTAGCAAAATTATGAATTTAAGCTCCCAGGTTCATTCTTTGAAGGTGTTATGCAGGTTTCCAATGAGGATGGGGACTTATAGGTCAGATATAAAGTAATTGCTTTGTGAAAAGTGTTCACGCACAAGTGATAAGCAAACACCTGTCTGGGATGGTCTAGATAATACTTAGCCCTGCTATGAGTGCAGGGGCCTGGACTAGATAACCTCTTGAGGTCTCTTCCAGGCCTATGATTCTATGATACCATATTTTTTGTCTTTTATCATTTTTCTGTGAGAGTTAATTTGAGTATAGTGATTGTCTTGTTTCACCCACATAGTTGTTGTTGGGGTATTTAGTGCATTTTCCAAACCCAAAGAGTGCTGTATAGCTCTAAAAATCTCTCTCTCTCTCTCTCTCACCAACAGAATTTGGTCCAATAAAAGATATTGCCTCACCCACCTTGTTTCTCTAATATACTGGGACTAACATGGCTACAACAACACTGCATACATTTATTTTCCTGTCATAGAATCATAGACTTTAAGGTTAGAAGTGACCATTATGATCATCTAGTCCGACCTCCTGCATAACGCAGGCCACAGAATCTCACCCACCCACTCCTGTATCAAACCCCCAACCTATGTCTGAGCTATTGAAGTCCTCAAATTATGGTTTAAAGACTTCATGGTGCAGAAAATCCTCCAGCAAGTGACCCTTGCCCTACGCTGCAGAGGAAGCCGAAAAACCTCCATGGCCTCTGCCAATCTGCCCTGGAGGAAAATTCCTTCCTGACCCCAAATATGGCGATCAGCTAAACCCTGAGCATGTGAGCAAGATTCACCAGCCAGACACCCAGGAAAGAATTCTCTATAGTAACTCGGATCCCACCTCATCTAACATCCCATCACAGGCCATTGGGCATATTTATCGCTAATAGTCAAAGATCAATTAATTGCCAAAATTAGGCTATCCCATCATACCATTCCCTCCATAAACTTATCATAAACTGGGGGGGAGGGATAGCTCAGTGGTTTGAGCATTGGCCTGCTAAACCCAGGGTTGTGAGTTCAGTCCTTGAGGGAGCCATTTAGGGAACTGGGGTAAAAATCTGTCTGGGGATTGGTCCTTCTTTGAGCAGGGGGTTGGACTAGATGACCTCCTGAGGTCCCTTCCAATCCTGATATTCTAAGCTTAGTCTTGAAGCCAGCTATGTCTTTTTGCCCCCACTGCTCCCTTTGGAAGGCTGTTCCAGAACTTCACTCCTCTGATGGTTAGAAACCTTCATCTAATTCAAGTCTAAACGTCCTGATGGCCAGTTTATATCCATTTGTTCTTGTATCCACATTGGTACTGATCTTAAATAATTCCTCTCCCTCCCTGGTATTTATCCCTCTGATATTTTTATAGAGAGCAATCATATCTCCGCTCAGCCTTCTTTTGGTTAGGCTCAGGGCTGGCTCTTGGCACCAGTGAACGAAGCAAGTTCTTGGGGCGGTCAATGGGAAGGGGCGGCACATCTGGGTCTTCGGCAGCAATTCGGCGGCGGGTCCCTCTCGGACTGAAGGACCCACCGCCGAAGTGCCACCGATCGCGGCTTTTTTTTTTTTCCTCCTTTGCCGCTTGGGTCAGCAAAAAAGCCTGAGCCGGCTCTGGTTAGACTAAACAAGCTAAGATCTTTGAGTCTCCTTTCCATTCCTCGGATCATCCTAGTAGCCCTTCTCTGTACCTGTTCCAGTTTGAATTCATCCTTCTTAAACATGGGAGACCAGAACTGCACACAGTATTCCAAATGAGGTCTCACCAGTGCCTTGTATAACGGTACTAACACCTCCTTATCTCTACTGGAAATACCTCGCCTGATGCATCCCAAGACCGCCTTAGCTTTTTTCACAGCCATATCACATTGGCAGCTCATAGTTATCCTGTGATCAACCAATACTCCGAGGTCCTTCTCCTCCTCTGTTACTTTCAAGTGTTGCGTCCCCAGCTTATAACAAAAATTCTTATTAATCCCTAAATGCATGACCCTGCACTTTTCACTATTAAATTTCATCCTATTACTATTACTCCAGTTTACAAGGTCATCCAGATCTTCCTGTATGATATTCCGGTCCTTCTCTGTATTGGCAATACCTCCCAGCTTTGTGTCATCCACAAACTTTATTAGCACATTCCCACTTTTTGTCCCAAGGTCAGTAATAAAAAGATTAAATAAGATTGGTTCCAAAACCGATCCCTGAGGAACTCCACTAGTAATCTCCCTCCAGCCTGACAGTTCACCTTTCAGTATGACCCATTGTAGTCTCCCCTTTAACCAGTTCCTTATCCACCTTTCAGTTTTCATATTGATCCCCATCTTTTCCAATTTAGCTAATAATTCCCCATGTGGAACCGTATCAAATGCCTTACTGAAATTGAGGTAAATTAGATCCACTGCGTTTCCTTTGTCTAAAAGATCTGTTACCTTCTCAAAGAAGGAGCTCAGATTGGTTTGGCACGAGCTACCTTTTGTAAAACCATGTTGTATTTTGTCCCAATTACCATTGATCTCAATGTCCTTAAATACTTTCTCCTTCAAAATTTTTTCCAAGACCTTGCATACTACAGATGTCAAACTCACAGACCTGTAGTTACCTGGATCACCTTTTTTTCCTTTGTTAAAAATAGTAATTATGTTAGCAATTCTCCAGTCATACGGTACAACCCCGGAGTTTACAGATTCATTAAAAATTCTTGCTAATGGGCTTGCAATTTCATGTGCCAGTTCCTTTAATATTCTTGGATGAAGATTATCTGGGCCCCCCGATTTAGTCCCATTAAGCTGTTTGAGTTTGGCTTCTACCTCGGATGTGGTAATATCTACCGTCATATCCTCATTCCCATTTGTCATCCTACCATTATCCCTAAGCTCCTCATTAAAGACTGAGGCAAAGTATTTGTTTAGGTATTGGGTCATGCCTAGATTATCCTTAATCTCCACTCCATCCTCAGTGTTTAGCGCTCCCACTTCTTCTTTCTTTGTTTTCTTCTTATTTATATGGCTGTAGAACCTTTTACTATTGGTTTTAATTCCCTTTGCAAGGTCCAACTCTACATGGCTTTTGGCCTTTCTCACTTTATCCCTACATGTTCTGACCTCAATAAGGTAGCTTTCCCTGCTGATCCCTCCCATCTTCCACTCCTTGTAGGCTTTCTGCTTTTTCTTAATCACCTCTCTGAGATGCTTGCTCATCCAGTTTGGTCTACAACTCCTGCATATGAATGTTTTCCCCTTTCTTGGGATGCAGGCTTCTGATAGTTTCTGCAACTTTGACTTGAAGTAATTCCAGGCCTCCTGCGCCTTTAGATCTATAAGTTCTTCAGTCCAATCCACTTCCCTAACTAATTTCCTTATTTTTTTTAAAGTTAACCCTTTTGAAATCAAAAACCCTAGTCACAGATCTATTTTTGTTTATCCTTCCATTTAGTTTGAACTGAATTAGCCCATGATCGCTCGAACCAAGGTTGTCCCCTACAACCATTTCTTCTAAATGGCATCCTGTAGTGGAGCAGTTGCCCCACTCCTACAGAACAGGGGATGAAAGCAGCCCTGGAGAGGGCTACCAATGCAAAAGGCTAGGCTGATTGGGAAACAGCCATAGCTGGGGCCACGCCCCAATCAGGCTGCAACTGGCCCTATAAAAGGGCTGTGAGCCAGGAGCTCAAAAAGGGAGTCTCTCTCTCTGGCTTCTGAGAGACAAGGACCTGGCTGCCTGAGAAGGGTACCTGAAGTGGAGCAGTGCTGGGAAAGGGCAGAGGGAGCTGGGGAGCTCCAGCCTGATAAAACCTCAGGCTGCAGGCCTTGAAAAGGGCCTATGAAAAGGTACTGGGGCTGCAGAAGGGCAGCCCAGAGATAGGCAAAGGCAGCAGGTCCTAACCCCCACGTTGCCAATGATGAGTGGTTTACAGACTGCAGTCTGCCCCAGTGAGTGGGGGCTAGATGGTGACTGGCAGTAGCCACTGAGGCAAGATGGATAGAGGGTTGGGGTTCCCCTGGGTGGGGGGACCTAGATTGTAGCTTACTGCTGGGGCAGAACCCTGACGTAGAGGGGCACCGGGGTCCGGGAGGGACACGGGGGCCAGCGACAGGCAAGACACTGGCCTGCAGAGGGCGCTTTGGGCTGAAGAGCTAATTCCCAGGACGACCAGCAGGAGGTGCCGTGCTCGTGAGTCGTCGCCTTGCCACACATCCCCTCTTGTTGGTTCAGCAACTACTTGGTGAAGGAATCCATCAGCTATCTCATCCAGGAAAATCTGAGCCCTATTATTATTACTAGCACTTCTCCTCCAGTCTATATCTGGGAAATTAAAGTCTCCCATGGTCACACAATTCCTATTAGTATTTACTTCGTTAAAAACATTAAAGAGGTCTCTATCCATATCCAAATCGGATCCCGGCGGTCTATAGCATACCCCAAGCACTATCCCAGCGGAGGCTCTAGTAGCTTTCTTCCCCAATGTGATTTTTTGCCCAGACAGACTCTGTCTTATCCATTCCATCTCTTCTTATTTCTTTACAGTCTACCTCATCATTGATATACAATGCTACTCCACCACCTTTGCCTTTATTTCTGTCTTTCCTAAACCGCATATACCTTTCAATACCTGTACTCCTGTCATGACTACTATTCCACCATGTTTCTGTTATCCCTGTAATATCTGGTTTCACTTCCTGCACCAGTAACTTTAGTTCCTCCATTTTTTTTTTTTTTTTTTTTTTACCTAGGCTCCTCGCAGTGGTGTACAAACATCTTAATTTTTGCTGTTTGGCTTCGCTCACATTCTTTACTCCATTAGGCACAGACATTCTACTGCCAGTATCACCTATTAGACTGGTATCTACACTACCCTTCTTCCTTATGTCCATTCTCCTACCCACGGCTGTATCCTTTCTTACTTTGTTTTCTTCCCTCTCAATGTTAAAATCCGGTGTGGAGATTACCTGGACATCTCCCCCAGATTCCTAGTTTAAAGCTCTCTTAATCAGTTGTGCCAACCTCCATCCTAGAAGTCTATTTCCCTCCCTACTCAAGTGAAGTCCATCCTGAGGAACAGTCCTCTGTCCATGAATGACTCCCAGTGGCCATACATCTCAAAGCCCTCCTTATAGCACCACTGCCTGAGTCATCTATTGATCGTCATAATCTTGTCACACCTTTGTTGCCCTTCTCTAGGAACAGGCAGAATCCCACTGAAGATCACCTGAGCCTCAATTTCCTTAAGTGTCTTCCCCAGCCTAGCCTAGTCTTCCTTGATACGTTCCAGCGAGAATCTAGCCGTATCATTTGTTCCCATATGAAGGACAATCAGTGGATTCTTTCCTGCTCCCATTAGGATCCTCTTCAGCCTCAGGTCCACATCCTGTATCTTAGCACCTGGCAGACAGCACACCCTTCTGTTCTCTGGATCAGCTCTGGTTACAGGCCTGTCTATTCTCAGTAAGGAGTCCCCAATCACGTAGACCTGCCTTTTCCTGGTGATGGTGCAATTCTCTGGTGTATCCCCTGTTCCCTCTGGCTGCAAGTCCTCTCGATTCCTATTCTCCCTTGCAATCCTCTGTAACCCAGCCCGTATCCTCCTGGGGCTCATATTTGGTGTTATCTCCATTGACTCTTCCCCTCTTCCTATAGGACTAGCTGCTCTTCTCTTCTTCCTTGCCCTCTCATCTTCAGTGACCATCTGCTGTGCCCCTTCTTCATTTTCCAACTCCGCAAACCTGTTCCTGAGCTCTATTTCTCCTTCACTAGCCCGTCTTTTCCTCTGCCTGGTTCTCTTAGTCACATGCATCCACTGTCCACTTTCCTCACCTAGCAGTCTCCCCTCAGAGTTCTTTTGTCCTGCTTCCATCTGCAAGTCTGAGCTTTTCCCTTCAGCCTCCTCGTGTCTTTGCTCCATCATCTGCTTGAACCCCCTTCTAAACTCAAGCAGAGTGTCCACCTGCATCTCCAATCCTCTGATCTTTTCTTCCATCAGCTCTATCAGGTGGCACTTCATGCAGACAAAACTCTTTTCATGTACCCTCTCCAGGATCATGTACATGCCGCAGCTTCCACATCCAGTCATCTTTATTGTGTCTTCCACTGCTGCCTTTGTATCTGTCATAGCCTTCCCACGTAAATCCTGTTAGTCCATGAAACACAAACCAAACCAAAACACCACCACCCACAGCAAAACAAGCCCCCAACGAGCACCAAAACACTGCCAGAACACCAGACACGCCCTTCACTAGCCTGTCTATTCCTCTGCCTTCCTCTTAGTCTTCTCTTGCAAACTCCCACTCAAACTCCCCTGTTTACAGCTCTGTTTGCTGGCTCCTGTGCTGCTGCAGCTGTCTGTGCTGCTGCCTGTCAGCTTTGTTCTTGTTTTACTTCTGTTTTAGGGTTTTGTATTAGTACATATCACCATAAGCATCTTTCAGACCCTGTTTTTCTAATTATGGAGCCCACCCACAATGGCACTGCTTGTTTTCTGTAGTTACCTTCTTGATATATGATGAAGCGGCACTGGTTTATACCAGCAAAAAATTTGGGCTCATTAATTGCTTATTTACACTTAAGTCCCCAGCCTTGCATCATTTCTATACATGAAATTCTCATTGACTTCCCATTTTACATAATACTGGAATAAATCTGTAGAGAGTGCAAAAAATATTTTCTCTTAATGGTTCATAACTTCAAACATAACTTCAGCAGTAAATCTATAATGAAAAAGCTATACAAATATACATATATTTTAAAATAATTATATTTGATTTCTTGAAGTATATTTAGTTTAAGTACTAATTATTCACTTTATTTTATTTCTGAAGTAAAAGAAGCAGCAGAAAAAGTAGAACAGCTTGAAAAAGAATACAAAATGGAAATAAATGTCAAGGAAAAGCAGGTTTGTTTAGTGTAAAGTCCAATTTGTACATTTTTATTTGGAAATATAATTTGCATTATATGGAGCAAAAATTTCAACTAATTTTGACTAATTTAGTTGGAGTGCAGAAAAACCAAAATAATTCTTTAAAAGGTGCTTTGTCTGTAAAAGATTTTGTACTTTTGAAGGATGAAAATTATTATTATAAGTGATATTTAAATTGTGTGCTTTTTGCTTTGTGGTGTTTGAATTAAAATGTTAATGGGAGTTATATGCTATTATTTTTTTCACCACAAAACACCATAAAAATAAGTACTGAGTTCTGACAGTCCTCATATTTGAGCAAGGTTCATTCCACATCTGCTGGTGAAGAAGAGATGGGGGAAGGACAATGATGCAGAAGCTGGGAGGAAGGATCAGGAAACAGATCAGACCAGGGACTGATTAGAGGAATACTGAGACTAGAAGAGGGAATAGGGTGTTGTCATGGTATTGAGGGTGCCAAGGAAGGTGGGCAGATTGTGGAAACTTGTGGTGGTGGTATTAGGAGTGTAATCAATAGTATGGAAAGAAGGTTTTATTTCTTTATTTTTTTTTAATCTGAGAAGGGTCAGAAGTTGGACCTGTTGGTTCATGGGGAGAATGGATCTGAGGAGTGTCAAGCAGTCTGACCAGGCACTGTTGTAAGTGTAGGAAATGACAGCAGGAGACTACTTGAGAGTCTGAACGGATACTCCATTCTCCCTAAATATAAGTTTCTACACCTCCATCCTGTTGGAACTTACACTCTAGTTTTGATGGCAGATCTGCTGTCTCTAGACTGCAGCACTTTTTTTTGGTGGACATTTGGTTAATGCCTCCCTATTTTTTCTTGAGCAGTATTCATTTTTCTACAGTTATGTAATGACATCCTAATCCTGCGTATAACATACAAATGTGAAAATAGTATGAAGTTAGTAGTCTTTTCTAGACCTTGTTATTTATATATTGTAATTGCTCTTCACTTCATTAGCTATCAGTTTTGACCGTGCAAAGTGGTGAAAAAGACAATAAAATGAGAGACATCACAGTTCAGTTGCAGGAATCAAGGGATAAGATTATTGATTTAGAAGAAGCAACAGGTAACAATTATAATCCAAATAGGATAATTTGTAATAGTGAAAGAGACAGAAAAGCTAGAGATTGATCATGGTGGTGTTATTCTTTTGCTGAGCACTGATGGAAATTGGGGCCTTGCAGATCACTTTCCTGTTTTGAAGCGGGAATTGGGTATTTTGTTAGTGTGATTTGTTTGTTTACCAAATGTACACAAGTGCTGTTTCCTTGAATGGAATTGGTAACAAACATCGGATAAGCATATACTTTTTGTAGAAACCTCAGGTAAGGTGCCCTTGTCTCAGTCCTAAGAAGCAGTTGTCTTGCTCTCCTCTCACCCCAGGGAAAATCTCAAATTGCTAACAAACCCAGCTGCTTTTAAACACATCCTGTGTCCTTTTTTTCCCACCCTCAGCCCCTGCACATTACACCTGTGAAATCCTTAATCCAAGGCTATTCACTGAGACCACGTGGCCTGGAAAAGTGAACCTTGGCATTGTTCACCTGCTTCTTAGTACAAAGGAGTGTCAAAACTGAAACTGCCAGACCAGTGCTTTAATCCACACAGTCTCTTTAATTATAGACTTATAGATCAGTGACACCCTAATGGACAAACAATTAGCACCTTATGCCATAACAGTATGTTCAAACTTTCATCTCTAGGGTCTGGTCTACAATTATTTATTATTGTATTAAATAAGAGCCCCAGTCATGGACCAGGACCCCATTGTGCTAGGTGCTGTACAAACAAAAGAAAAGATAGTCCTGCTCCCAAAAGTTCATAATCTAAGTATAAAATGAGACAACAGATGGATACAGACAGATTGATGAGAAAGAACAAGAACATTGAGACACAATGTTGTTCAGCATGGTAGGCTGTTTTTGTCTCAATACGCCAGCAGTTTTTGTAGCGGTATAATGGACGCATAGTTTTTGTTTCAGGGGTGTAGTAAATGTAATAATTTGTTTCAGGGGTGTAGTTATTATTATTTGTGGTGGTGTTTTTTTTTTTTTACTGCTAGTGTGGACACTCTTATACTAATATAGCTTATTCCATTATAGGAATAAGCTATACTGGTATAACTGTGTCCACACTGTGGGAGGAGTTCCATTTTAACTATCCCAATATAGCTAAAAGGGTACAATTTTTGTGTAGACCACCTTAGGTCATTAGTTACTGAAAGTTGTTAGTTTCCAGCAGTTGTTCAGCAGCCAATGAAATAAATGGTGGCTTCACTCTTCTCTATTGGACATGTTTCCACATATCCAAAAAATACCATTACAGATGGCATTAGAGTTGACATTCTTGTAGGCAGGCAAAAGGCAAAGGATTGAATGGAGTTGGAAACTGAACTGCTTTTAGAAGGGGTCTTCCATTTCATGGTTGAGACATGTCAATGAGTTTTTGAGTGAAACTTGCAAAGGACAAAGAAAGGACTTCAGTCTTCTTAACTGTTAATCAGCCATTTTTAATTAAATTAAATACTTCTTAAAAATAGTGGTATGTTTTTAGTGATTTTGACACAAAATTATATCATTTTATCAGTAATGAAGTTATTTCTGTTTCCTTCGCTTTGTAAAATTGTGGGGAGAGTCCTAATTCGTTGGGTAGATGAGGAATAATTAATATTTATTTTTGAGGGTTGTAAGTTTTATAGTTAGGTGTTTTTTTTATACCATGTTGTGCCTAGGATGGGTACATTTAATTAAATTTTATAAATAAAATATATATAAAGTATGATACTCCTTGTATTTTATATTTACATAATGAAAAGTGATATGTATGCAGTGCTGTCTCATGTCTCTCTTCTAAACCGTTGAGATAGATAAATTATTTAAGTGGCATATATCATACAAATTATTGTAGAGTACAATCAAATGTATTGTTTGGTACATGACATAATGTTTAGAAACATTAGTGTATATCTTATCTGTAACAATTGTCATTTAGAACAACAAAAAGAAATGTTAAAAGAATCACAGAGCAAACAGAAACATTTGATGGGAGAACTGGAAGAAGCTAAAGTTTTGCTGCAAAAAACAGAGGTATGACTTGCTCTAACTTTTTTTTACAAATCAAAATGTAATATAAATAAGGTAAACGTGTAATTTGTACAAGCAATTGTCAGTACTTTTCATCCAAACCCTGAATTGTAATTGCTTGCTACTACACATTGTGACGAGTTGGACCCCCCTTCTGGGATGCCACCTGATGTACTAGGATTTCACTGAACCTCTCCTTCTCCACCAGCCTGGGTTCCCACTCCCTGTTTTGCTGAATTAGGCTCCCCGGCCTCTTGCAGCACACACACACACACACAGGTAGGGCCACACCCAGCTACAGCCAGACTGAAGTCAGCTCTGTGTGAGAGGACTCCCCCAGCACTCACGTGCACACCCCTTTTGGGAGATAAACCCAAAATAATACTGTCTTGCGCTGTGCAGATTTTTTTTATACAGTGCAAGCTTATAAAAATCTGCCCTCTTCCTCAATGTGAAGAGAGATGTGCACGACTTCTCCCCCCCTTAGAAATTACATAAACTGGGTTTAATAATAAACTAAATAAGTTTATTAATTACAAAAGGTAGATTTTAAGTGTCTAAAGGGATAGCAAACAGAACAAAGCAGATTACCTTAGTAAATAAACAAAAGTCGCAAACTGAGTTTAACACACTAGATAGGTAGGATACAAATTAGCAAATTCTCACCCTGAGTGATAAACAGGCTGGCAGATTCTTAAGGCACAAGTTGCCTTGGCTTTCCCAGGTTTTCTTACACAGGCTAAAAATCCTTCCAGCCTGGGACCAGCACTTCCCACAGTTCAGTCTTTGTTCTTCAGGTATTTTCAGGTGTGTTGTTGTAGGGAGAGTAAGGCCACTCATGTTGTCATTGTCCCTCTTTTATATCTCCCCCCCCCACTTGCTGGAAAGCTTTTTTGCTGTGACCTGGGTCAAACAGTTCCCATTGTGTAGAGCTATCTCTGAGAGGTTTCTATTGCACACAGTTCCTGGGGTAATCCTTATGCTTGTGTGCATTGTCTTCAATAAGCCACTAACATTATTTGGCCTCATCCAACGTAGCACATTTGAAATACAGAGACATGGTCAATATTCCCAGCTTCAGATACAAAAATGATACATGCATACAAATTGGATATACACATTTAGTAAATCATAACCTTCCCAATGAGACCTTATATGAGCCATCTTGTATAAAGTACATTTCAGATATGTCATACCTATATCATAACCACATTTCCATTAAGAATATGGGGGGTAACATCTTACACATATTTACAACAAATTTTATTTTTTTACACTTCTTTCTATTTAGACTGCTCAGAAGAGTTTAGAAACCGAATTACGGACTGCAATGAAAACCTTAATTGAAGTCACTGTAGAAAAAGAAGCACAAATGGAAGAACTTAAAGAAACCAGGGCTTTGCATGCCTCAGTGGTTGAAGAATTTGAAATTGCTGTTTCTAATTTGAAAGAGTTGCTGAAAAGAGAACAAAATAGGTTAAAAAATTATTTACATTTAGAGTGAAAGGATGATCTTGCGATTTAAGGCACTAAACAGTGTTCAGTTCCCAGCTCTTCCGTAGAGCTTTGTGTGACCTTGAGTAAACTACCTAATCTCTGTGCCTCAGTTTTCTACCTGTAAAGTATCATCCTTAATTTCCCACATCCTTTGGGGTTTTTTTTCTGAATAGTTAGCTTTTTAGGTTCGGTTCTTTCTTTTAGTGTGTCTATGTTGTATTTAGCACAATGTGTCCCTAATCTCAGTTGGGACCTGTAGGCAGTACTGCAATAGAAATATTCAATAATAATAAATGTAGTGATATGGACATTTAGTGGGTATATAATAGTATTACTATTTAGTGCTACTTAATGTTCTTTCATTTCATTTGTTATTAAAATGTTTGGGTTTTTTTGCAAGAAGTAATCGATGGTAATCAAAATTAATCTCAGCAAAACTAGAATTTGATCTATAAAGTGGGTATTTTATTCAGTTCTTTTAATGGAGTTTTTCAGGAGATTGACTGCATTGCACTATAATGTCATCTCACTAGTAGAAACTGTCTCTCACATAAATTGGTGTAAATCTGGAGTAACTGCACTGACTTTTCTATGGTTACTCCAGATTCATAGTGGTCTAAGGGTAAAATCTGGACATGATTTTTTTTTTTTAAATGTAACATTTATTTTAAAAAAAACTAAATGTTGGGAACGTATCTTTTTATCAATTTATTTTTAACTAATTTTTTTTAACTACACCTCTATCCCGATATAATGCGACTCGATATAACATGAATTTGGATATAACGCGGTAAAGCAGTGCTCCAGGGGGGCGGGGCTGCGTGCTCTGGCGGATCAAAGCAAGTTCGATATAATGCGGTTTCACCTATGACGCGGTAAGATTTTTTTGGCTCCCGAGGACAGCGTTATATCAGGGTAGAGGTGTAATTTTATTATGCCTGGTATTCAAGCAACATGTTGAAAGAATGTTTGTTACTTAAATTTCTCACAGCTTACTTGCCTATATGCATAGTATATTTACCTATCTGCTTGTTAGCAGGCAGAAAGACATATTGTATTTCCAATAGAAATATAACTGACTTTTCTAGTTTAAATCCTACATGGAAAAATATTGTTTTTTAATTATGCTTTTAAATAGATTGAAGCAACTTGAAGAAGAGTCAGAAATACTTGCCTCAGAGCTCCAAAATAAATCTGTTGAACTGGGTAAGATTTGCCAAAAAAGGAATAAGTTGTTTTGCAAGAACTGGTTACAGGTAAAAATATCAGTATTAGTTCTCTGAGAAGGTTGGTGTTATCTGTATAATACCCACTCCAGTGTCTTGTATTTTGATTCATGATGTAGTATGTGTATGATCAATGTGTGGGAGATCCTCTGGTGGTGTAATGTTGATGAGTGCCTGTCTTTTTTAGACTGCTCTAAATTATACTGAGGATCGGTTCCAGGATTGAGGAAGTAGAAAGATGACAACATAAACTACCTTTTCTTCTTTTTCCCAGATCCCTTGCTAAGCAGAATTTGAATTGATCCAGAATACTGGGCCTAAGATTTTTATTACTTTAATATTCTTATAAATAAATAAATAAAATAATTATATATANTATGGCTCCATCCCCTCAATACACTCATTAAAATCCCAAACAAACAAAAATAAATATTATTTATATATGAAAACAAGCATATATATATATATATATATATATATATATATATATATATATATATATATATATATATATATATATATGCCTTATGCAAAAATATTTCTGCCAAACGGTGTTTTTGAACTGTTTGTCTTGAATATTAGCAATCATTATTTGTGATGTGTGATTGGTGTCTAAAAAACAGTACTACAGAATTTACTTCCTGATTGAATAGCTGCAACTTTTATTAAACAGGAGGAGGAAAATCAGTGAGATTTCAGGATAGCCATGTGAACACTTGTGGTCCAAATCTTTGTGCAAGAAGACATTTGCATAAGTATTCTAAAACTGGCTTTCTCTGTAGATTCTTGCAAACAACAATTCACTTATAGATGTGTATGTGGAAAACATAAGTAGGGTTGTGAATACCACTGAAGTGAATGATTTAATTTTTATTGAACTGTATGTTCACTAATACTTTTTTGAAGTATTTGTCCAGCTCAGCTTTCAATTAAGTCATGTTACCAAGCTATAATTTAGAGCAGAATATAGCCTTGAGTCAAGATTTCTGGATTTGGGCCAGTGTCTTTTTTAACTTCATAGAAAAATGTATTCAGTGGTAAAATATAAATTAATTTTCATACATGACTTGAAACTAAAAATAAAAAGGCAATATGTTTGGCCCTGATTCAGCAAGATACTTTAGTACATTTTGTAATTTTGAGCACATGCAGTGCCAATGAAGTCAATAAAGCTACTCATTTGTACAGAATTAAGTACTTTATTGAATTGGGGCCTAAAAAGCTTTTGAGGGGGAAAACAATGTTGATAATATATAAAATTGTATCCATTTTGTATTATATCTTTACATTGTATTGGCTGTAGAAGAGATGGCCAAACTAAAAAGTGACAAAGAAACACAACTTGAAGATCTGACAGAAGCCTTGGTAAATATAAATTGTCCTACATGTTAATAGTTTAAAGCAGTGGTTCTTAACCTTTACTGCAACCTGCACCCCTTTGGTTCTCAAAAATATATTCTCGCACCCTTTATCAAAAATTATTGAAGTAGGTCAGTTCTTTAAACCTAGATATATCGTAACTATAGAATGAAAGAGAGAGAATTATATATTTATTTTAATTTCACAGTTAAAATTTAACACAGTAATCATTACAAATGTATAATGTTAATAAATACATAGGTTTGATGAAACAAAGTAGTTGTACTTACATGCCTATGCTTAATTTGTGTTTTCGATGATTTACCTTCTAAAAAAATCTGGCATGTCTCTCACCCCCAGAAAGGGCATCTCACACCCCAGGGGGTGCGTGCACCCCAGGTTAAGAACTCCTGTTCTTTTTGCGGATACAGACTAACACGGCTGCTACTCTGAAACTGGTCTAAAGACATTTATTTTTTGTTTGGGGTCCAGCGTCCCTTCTAGAGGCTTCCTAGAGACCCATATCAACCATCTCCAATCTATTCAAAAGCTGCCACTAAACTTAACTTTCTAACCGATCATTTAGACTATTTCACTCATCTCTTTTGAAGTCCCTGAATACTACTTCTGGTTCCCCTTTGCCCGGGCCTTCCACAACTCCACCATAGCCTACGTCTTGGACTTCGTCTCTTATGTTTGCTTCCTGTGTATGGCTATGAAATGAGCCTTGATGCCCTATTCATTTTCTTCTTCACTTCCATCCTTTCGCATGCCATCTCTTATGGATGGGATGACCTAGTCTTGGTATGCCAAGCATTCACCCTGTCTTCATTCAGATACCTTTCTAAATACTCATTTCTTCCATGAAGTTTGCAAATTCCTACCCCTGTTGAACTCCTCTGACATTACATTTGAGGCTGAAGTGTGAAATGAATTCCAATAATAATTTTAAAAAATTATTTAATGCCACCTTCTGGGATCTCCACTGTGGTCGGTTTTTTCTGTAACTTTTAGTTTGTAAAACTAGAAAAGACGGTTACTCACCGTTGTAACTGTTGTTCTTCGAGATGTGTTGCTCATATCCATTCCATTAGGTGTGTGCGCGCCGCGTGCACGATCGTTGGAAGATTTTCTACCCTAGCAACACCGGCGGGTCGGCTGTGGAGCCCCCTAGAGTGGCGCCTTCATGGCGCTGAATATATACCCCAGCCGACCCGGCGCCCCCTCAGTTCCTTCTTGCCGGCCACTCCGACAGTGGGGACGGGGGGCGGGTTTGGAATGGATATGAGCAACACATCTCGAAGAACAACAGTTACAACGGTGAGTAACCGTCTTTTCTTCTTCGAGTGCTTGCTCATATCCATTCCATTAGGTGACTCCCAAGCCCAACTTAGGTGGTGGGGTCGGAGTGAGACATTGCTGTGTGCAAAACCGCTGATCCGAATGCAGCATCATCCCTGGACTGTTGCACTAGTGCATAGTGAGCTGTAAACGTGTGGACTGATGACCAAACCGCCGCTCTACAAATGTCCTGTATCGGAACATGTGCCAGGAAAGCAGTCGAGGAGGCTTGGGCCCTCGTGGAGTGAGCGGTGAGGTGCGGTGCTGAGACACCTGCCAGGTCATAGCAAGTCCGGATGCAAGACGTAATCCAGGAGGATAGGCGTTGTGAGGAGACCGGTGAGCCTTTCATTCGGTCGGCCACTGCAACGAAGAGTTGCGTCGTCTTTCTAAAGTGCTTTGTGCGGTCAATATAGAAGGCCAGGGCCCTTCGTACGTCCAGGGAATGCAAACGTTGATCCTGGCGAGTGGCATGTGGTTTGGGATAAAAGACCGGGAGAAAGATGTCCTGGTTAATATGAAATGTGGAAACCACCTTAGGGAGAAAGGCAGGATGTGGACGAAGCTGCACTTTATCCTTATGAAAAACTGTGTAAGGGGGCTCAGATGTAAGCGCCCTGAGTTCAGAAACGCGCCTTGCTGAGGTGATGGCTACGAGGAAGGCTGTCTTCCAGGATAGGTACAGAAGAGAACAGGTGGCCAGTGGCTCGAACGGAGGACCTGTGAGTTTGGAGAGAACCAGATTGAGATCCCACGTCGGGACGGGATGACGCTGTTGTGGGTACGTCCGGTCTAAGCCCTTGAGGAATCTAACGACCATCGGGTTAGAGAATACCGAGGACGCGAGTTCCCCTGGGTGAAAGGCCGATATAGCGGCCAGGTGAACTCTAATTGAAGATATCGCCAACCCTTGCTGTTTTAGGGCGAGGAGATATTCCAAAATGAGAGGAATGGGTGCCTGCAACGGGGACGTGGCTCGTTGTTCGCACCAACAGGAGAACCGCTTCCACTTGGCCAGATACGTGGTGCGTGTTGAGGGCTTCCTACTGCTCAGCAGAATCTGTTGGACAGAGTGCGAGCATTGCTGCTCTGCCTGGGTGAACCATGGAGCAGCCACGCCGTGAGGTGGAGTGATTGCAGGTCGGGGTGACGCAGCCGGCCGTGGTCCTGCGAGATGAGATCCGGACACAACGGAAGCGGGATCGGTGTCTGAACCGAGAGTTCCAACAGTGTGGTGTACCAATGTTGTCTCGGCCACGCTGGAGCGACCAGAATTATCTGTGCCTGGTCTCTGCGCAATTTGAGCAGTACCTTGTGGACCAAAGGAAACGGAGGGAAGGCATAAAACAGGTGATCTTTCCAGGGAAGGAGAAACGCATCCGAGAGGGAGCCCGGAGCTCGACCTTGTAGGGAGCAGAACACGTGGCACTTCCTGTTGTCTCGGGATGCAAACAGGTCTATCTGGGGAAACCCCCACTTCTGGAAGATGGAATGTATGATGTCCGGACGGATAGACCACTCGTGCGTCTGGAAGGACCTGCTGAGTCGGTCTGCTAGAGTGTTCTGGACTCCAGGGAGGAATGATGCCGTGAGATGGATTGAGTGGGCGATGCAGAAGTCCCACAGGCGAATGGCCTCTTGGCATAGAATTGACGAACGTGCTCCTCCTTGCTTGTTGATGTAAAACATGGCCGTGGTGTTGTCGATGAGAACTAACACACAGCGGCCACGTAGGAGATTGAGGAATGCCTGGCACGCCAGGCGCACCGCCATCAGTTCCCGAACATTGATGTGCAGGGCTAGCTGGGGTGCAGTCCACAGGCCCTGAGTATGGTGTTCGTTGAGATGGGCGCCCCAACCCAGAGATGAAGCGTCTGTGACCAGATGCAGAGAGGGTTGTGGGGCGTGAAACGGCATCCCCTCGCAAACCACATTGTGATCTAGCCACCATGTGAGGGAGGTCAGGACCGAGTTCGAGACTGTGACCACCATGTTCAGGCTGTCCCGATGTGGGCGGTATATTGACGACACCCAGGTCTGGAGTGGGCGAAGCCGAAGTCTGGCATGCCTGGTTACGTACGTGCAGGAAGCCATGTGACCCAGCAGGGTAAGGCACGACCTCACCGTGGTAGTTGGGAAGGCCTGGAGCCCTTGAATGAGGCTCGTGATGGTGCCAAAGCGGTTGTCTGGCAGGATGGCTTGTGCACGTCTGGAGTCTAGAACTGCGCCGATGAATTCTATTCTCTGGGTAGGTTCTAGAGTGGATTTGTCCATGTTGAGTAGGATGCCCAACTCGTTGAATGTGTGCACTATTATGTGGACGTGAGCTTGAACTTGCTCTTTGGTGCGACCGCGTACCAGCCAGTCGTCTAGGTACGGGAACACCTGTATCCCTTGCCGACGAAGGTACGCTGCCACGACAGCCATACATTTCGTGAACACTCTTGGGGCTGAGGATAGGCCGAAGGGAAGGACTGCAAATTGGTAGTGCACCTCGTTTACCACGAATCGCAGGAAGCGTCTGTGAGGTGGGTAAATTGCGATGTGAAAGTATGCGTCTTTCATGTCGAGGGCGGCGAACCAGTCTCCAGGATCGAGGGAAGGGATAATGGCCCCCAAAGAGACCATGCGGAACTTCAACTTTACTACGAATTTGTTGAGTCCGCGCAAGTCCAAGATGGGCCGCAGACCTCCTTTGGACTTGGGGATCAGGAAGTAACGGGAATAAAATCCCCTGCCCCTTAACTCTATCGGAACCTCCTCTATGGCCCCCATGGCCAGGAGCGTAGAAACCTCCTGTATAAGAAGTTGCTCGTGAGAAGGGTCCCTGAAGAGGGACGGGGAAGGGGGGTGGGAGGGGGGGATAGAAGAAAACTGGATAGCGTATCCCCTCTCCACCGTGCGGAGGACCCAACGGTCCGAAGTTATAAGGGACCAAGCACGGTGGAAGTGGGAGAGACGATCCCGAAAGGAGGGGGCTGGATCCTGGGGGATGACTGGGGCGCCGTCCTCGACCGCACCTTCAAAAGTTCTGCCTGGGCCCTGAAGGTGGTCTAGGTGGCCCCTGGTTCTGGCCGGGTTGAGGGCCGGTCCACCTTCTTCTACCACCTCGCCCTCGCCTCCGGGCCGAGTCTTGCCTCTGACGAGGCGGGGGGGGTAGAAGCGCTGAGGCTGCGGTCTAAATGGTCTGCGCTGAGGGCCCACAACATGCATCCCCAGGGAGCGCATGATTGTTCTCGAGTCCTTGAGGCTCTGCAGGCGAGAGTCCGTCTTGTCCGAGAACAATCCATGTCCCTCAAAGGGCAGATCCTGTAGGGTTTGCTGTAGCTCCGGAGGCAAACCCGAAACTTGAAGCCAGGAGATCCTTCGCATAGCGATACCCGAAGCCAGGGTCCTCGCAGCTGAGTCTGCTATGTCCAAGGAGGCCTGCAAGGAGGTCCGAGCCACCTTCTTACCCTCCTCTACCATGGCTCCAAACTCTTCCCTGGACTCTTGGGGAATCAACTCCTTAAACTTCCCCATAGAGTTCCAGGAGTTAAAATTGTAGCGGCTCAGTAGCGCCTGTTGGTTCGCCGCTCTAAGTTGCAGCCCTCCGGCTGAGTAAACCTTACGGCCAAACAAATCGAGCCGCTTAGCCTCTTTTGATTTAGGCGCTGCAGCCTGCTGGCCGTGGCGCTCTCGTGCGTTCACTGATGCCACCACCAGTGAACACGGTTGGGGGTGGGTATACAAGTACCCGTAGTCCTTCGACGGGACAAAGTACTTCCTTTCCACCCCTCTCGCTGTGGGTGGGATAGAGGCAGGAGTTTGCCATATCGTATCCGCATTGGTTTGTATCGTGCGGATCAGGGGTAACGCTACCCTCGATGGGGCATCCGCTCCGAGGATATTCACGATCGGGTCGTGTACCTCCACTACCTCCTCCGCCTGCAGGTCCATATTACGGGCCATCCTGCGCAGAAGATCCTGGTGAGCCCGAAGATCTATTGGAGGTGGGCCTGTGCACGATGTGCCCGCCACTGCCTCGTCCGGAGAAGAAGAGGAAGATGCCTCCGGTGGAACAGGATCCAAGGGCTGGTCCTGGTCTCCCTGTTCCTGGGCCGGAGCATCACCTGCGCCTGGGTCCAGGGCGTCAGGTGGTGCGGACGCGGAAGCCTGCATGTCCCCTGGCGGAGGCCGAGAGATGGTGGACTCCGGGGCCCTTCTAACGGAGTGACCCGAGCGAGAGGTCGAGGGTATTGGAGCCCCTTGCTCCTGGTGGTACGCCCCCGGGGTCCAAAACGACCAGTGAGATGGGCCATGAGAATGGTCCTCTGTCATCTCCTGCCAATGGCCCAAGTCCTGTTCCTCGGCTTGCCCTTGAGGGGGATATGCCGATCTCGAGAGGTCCTCCGAGGAGTGGGACACCGATCTCGATGGCCACGGCGGTGCCGAGAGCGTCGAGACGATTCCCGTGGGCTGCGGTGCCGCACGGTGCCGGTCCGGAGATGATCTATCTCTATGCGGTGCCGGCGATCGGTGCCGGGACCGCGACCGGTGCCGATGACCTCGTCGGTGCCGGGAGTCGGATCTGGACCTCGACGAGGACCTGGAGTATGCCCGGTGCCGGGAGCGGCCTCTCGACGTCGAGCGTCGACCGTGGCGGTGCCGAGAACTACGTCTCGACGTTGATCGGTGCCGACGATCATAGCGGTGCCGAGACGTAGAGCGGTGCCGCGAAGAAGATCTTGGCCGCGAGTACGACCGGTGTCGAGGCGATATTCGGTGCCGGGACTGCGAGCGGCGTGGGGACCTGCTTCGGGACCTGGATCGGTGCCGAGGTTCCAGCCCTTGCGATGGAGGGCGCATCAAGGCAGGTTTCCCCCTCGACTGGACCGGGCGAGTCAACGGTGCCGTCGGTGCCGGTGGTTGAGGCGGTGCCGGCTCCGTGAGAGCTATTAAGTCTCTCGCCGCCGTGAAGGTCTCTGGAGTCGACGGGAGGCACTGTATCACCGCCGGCCTCGGTGGAGACGCTATCTGCACCGGACTCAACGGCCTCGGCGCCGGAGTCGACGGTGCTGGAGGCACCTGTTTCCGGTGCTCCACCGGCGGACGCGGCTCTACCCCCGGCACTGGGGGAGCCAGCGTCTTCGGCACGGAGGTCCCCGTCTTATGGGCTTTTTTATGCCCCGGGGATAATGACCGGCGCCGAGGCACTTGCTGTGCTTGCGGTGCCGACGAGGTCCGGTGCCGGGGAGGCTTGTCCGACGCCACTCGCGTGGTCGTCATAGCCGGTGCCGCCGGGGCACTGCGCACCGAGGCGCTAGGTGCCGGGGCCTGACTTGTAGATGGAGCGTCCGGACTAAGTGCCGCCTCCATCAGGAGTTGCCGGAGCCGAAAGTCCCGCTCCTTCTTGGTCCTTGGTCTGAAGGCCTTACAGATCTTGCACTTATCTGTTTGATGGGACTCTCCCAGGCACTTCAGACAGGAGTCGTGCGGGTCGCTCGTGGGCATAGGCTTAGCGCAGGAGGCGCACTGCTTAAAGCCGGGAGCGTTGGGCATGAGCCCGGCCCCGCGGCAGGGGGAGAAAGGGGGAGACGACCCCCTTAATCCCCTGAACTACTAGAACAACTAGAACAACTTTTAAAACTATTTAACTATTTAACTATAAACACTAGAACTATAACTATAACTATAACTGCAAATAACTAACTAAGCTAGGGAGAGTGGAGAACAGCTAAGCAGCGCTCCACAGTTCCAACGACCGTCAGGGGCGGTAAGAAGGAACTGAGGGGGCGCCGGGTCGGCTGGGGTATATATTCAGCGCCATGAAGGCGCCACTCTAGGGGGCTCCACAGCCGACCCGCCGGTGTTGCTAGGGTAGAAAATCTTCCGACGATCGTGCACGCGGCGCGCACATACCTAATGGAATGGATATGAGCAAGCACTCGAAGAAGAATGTAAGTTCTTTTAGAGTGACTGTCCAAATAAATTATGCCCAAATAAATTTGTTAGCCTCTAAGGTGCCACAAGGACTCCTCGTTTTTTTTGCTGATACAGACTAACACGGCTACCACTGAAACCTGTCTATTTTGGTATTCAGTATGGATTGTTAAACTTCTAACTTCACACAAAAAGTGCTATAGAATTTTGAGAATATTATGTTTAACAAAGAGCAAGTCTACTTTTTGAGCTGGAAGGTATACATTTCAACACAAGACATACTTGTGCTTTTTCTGATCAAACTAATGTGCTACAAATAGAGTGCAGCTGCAGTGGCATGAGCAGTAGGTGGGGCTAGCCACTCCAACTACTTACCTGTCCAAGAGGCCAGGTATATGTTCAAGGCAACTAGCTGCTTGTATTGCCACGGCTACCCTCTTATTTTTAGCATGCTAGTGCGATTGGAGCTAATGTGTATGTGTCTCCTCAAGCTGGAATTTACACCTTCCAGCTTGAAGCATAGACAGTCTTTCATCAAAGTACTCACGCTAGGGTATCCTATATATTTTTCACATTTTTACAGACATGGTGTGGGATTGCAGGAAGTGTGTGAGCCTTTTGTGGGTGCTTACAGACACTTTTGAATTTCCCATTGGAAATACTTCAGTGGAATTACATTTTCTCCCTACGAGGCACTATTTTTTCCTGTATGTCAGGCATAACAAGGAATTGCAGTTCTACCAACCTTTTCCCCAGTGAATCATTATGGAAGGGAATGACATGTAGTAGAAATTTCCCTTTAGGGAAGTACCTTCAGGAACTGGTGCTGATCCTCTAACAGAGTGTGGCTGTTCTGCAGCACTCCTTGCCTGGGGTAGCTCTGTAGTACTCTGCCTCTGTTTCCCTCTTCTTCAGAGCCTCTTTAATAAACTCCACATACACAAGTTGGTACTGGAGATGTGGCTTGGCCCTCTGGTCAAGTCACAAACAACACCTTCTGGGGTAGCAAAAGTCCTATTAAAAAGTCCATACAAACAAAATGTTTTTTTCTGCCCTTTGTGGGCTTCTCTTCAGCTTATTTTCTGAACCCTCTTTTCTGCTGCTTTCTGGGCTACTTTTGAGTCTCTCTGGTACAGAACACTGTCTCCCAGGCTGGTTCCCCGGGAGTACCTGGCCTCCTGCCTTGCCTGCCAGCCCTCAGCTCTTTTGTAAGGCCCATGTGTCAGGCTGGGAAGGAGCTAATTAATTAGGGCCTTGGTGAAGCTGGTCACATCCCCTCTTACAAGGGAGCCAGTCATCTGTGACACTGCCAGTATGAATTCCTTAAATCCAGTAGATTCTTATACTAGTGCCAATCACTGTATTATCTGAGTACTCTTAATTTTTATTAGATTCGCATAGTATGGTTCATAGTGGATTTCATGGTCCTCTTTCCATTCCGTCATCTGTGGGGTTTACCCAGGCATGGGCTGGGAGGCACTTCCAGCATTGACATTGAGTGAGGGCGGGATGGGGGAGAGGGAGTAGTATGTATTCTTTGTTGTGTAAAAATATGACTGAAAATAACCCATATACTTAATAAATCTTCTCAGCTTACTGGTACATTTTAAAAGATACATTTTAAAACATTTTCCTTTACTATTTAGGAGAGGTCAATAAAACTTCAAAAAGATTTGGAGCAGCAGCTAGTGTGTGAACAATCAGAAAAAATGATATTAATAAAAGAGAGAGAAATTAGGGACTCTGACCACTCAGAGTTTAAGGTTAGACCATGTGGATTTTCTTGTTAATTGTACTTAAAATTTCATTTTATTTATGTTACCTCTTGAATTAACTATTTCAAAAGTTATAGCTAATTTTTGTCGATTCCCCCCCAACTTCCCCAAGGGAAGTTGCTTTTCTTTGAGAATCGCCTGTACATAAGATTCTCATTTATGGTGATGCGCATGCCCAGCTCACAGAGGTTGACAAACTTTAGATAGCGGTGCCTGTTGGGGCACTACAAGTGCCCCTTTATAGACAAAACCTTCAGGGGTCTGAAGCTATAAAAAGGATTCAGGGCCCCAGCTGCCACAATTCCTTCACTGGAATTGTATCCCACATCATTCGATCAGGTGGGGAGGGTTCTTCCCCTTAGAACAGACTGAGGGGCCAACTAGGGTGACCAGACTTCCCAATATTATTAGGACCGTCCTGATATTAGGGGTTTTGTCTTATATATGCTACTATACACACAGCCCAAGCCCTTGCAAAGTGTCCTGATTTTTCACACTTGCTATCTGGTCACCCTAGGGACAACTACAGGCCCTATGAATCCTAGATTCGGCCAGCACTGACTCCTTGTTACAGATCTGGTTAAGCTTCCCCTGCTAGGCACTCGACAGATTGCAGTGAGGGGATGCAAATACTGACTCCCATATGCCTTTCGTTTGCTGGGGTTGGGTGGTGGTTAGCATTGTCCCTGGCTTTGGGCATTTAGGCATACACTCCAAGTGCAGATTTTGTGTCTGACAACTCTTGGCAGTGGGGATGCTATGGTCCAAATGCATATCTCCTGAAACAAGTGCCATCTCCTGCAAGCCTCCCCAGCAGCTCTTGCTTGTTCCCTAGAATCCTATTGAATGTGTTAGCCTTGTGTTTAACCCTTTAGGGGCATGTGATAGTGAAAGCCATCAGTCAGATTGTGCACAGGATTCTAAAACACTTACTCTTTACTTAACAGCATGGGAGAGAGGCAGATTTATACGAAATAATAAATGCATATATTTGCGTTTTCCTTGCCTCAATTTTGTTACCACTTTGAAGAGTTTTTTTGGGCATGGGCAAAGTCCTCTGCGGTGTCTGGGATCCTTCTGTCACTACACAGCCTTTCTAGGTCAGCTAACTTTCTCTGATCTTGGCTGGTCCCACAGTTAAACTGGACCATCCCAGCTCCTCCCCACGCCTCCTCCCAGGTGTCATCCTCACTGCTGTCAAAGTTTCCTGTTTGTCTCAGTGAGCCTGTCACTCATGTTATACGGCCCACCAATAATACCTGGTTCCTTTGCTACTGGGGATTTTCCACTCCCCTCTGGAGAGGAGATGGACGGACTAGCTTCTCCCAGCCTGTGCCAACCTATTGGCCCAAGGTGTTTCCACCTTAATAGGCAACAGTTTAAGGTTTAATGATTGACTGTTGCTCTTGGTCTGGCAGAAAATGGTGGATTCCACATCCACATTCCATGATACAACAGTTTCATAAGAACAACTTCATAATATCAACTAGAATTAATAAATTGTACATAGACAGATTCCCCAAATCATTAATGTAGTCTAACTTGGTTGCAATGTATATGTATTTATTACACGATGTTACTTATGGTCCTACATTTGATTGTGTAATTAGAAATTATATTAAAAAATATGTTCACGTATACTAGGGTTGAATGTAGCCAATTAAGCGTATTCTTCATATGTCCAAGCCCTAATTTTGTAAATTTTGAGCTCAATGTTCTTAAACAGGAACAAGTTCAAGAACTTTTATCTGCAAAGAAACATCTTGAGAGCACTATTGAAAAATTACAAGAGAGAGAAAAAGAGATGAAGGATATTCTTCAAATCAGAGAGGTCTGTAGAAAGGGTGACTTTTTTCTCAGAAATATCTTATTGATATAATGCGCTTGAATATCCTGATTAGTGACTTACAGAAATTATTGTGCATGCAATGAAATTAATAGACAGCAGGTTTAAAATAAATACAAGGACGTACTTCTTCACACAATGCACAGTCAACCTGTGGAACTCGTTGCTAGGGGATTTTGTGAAGGTTAAAAGTATAATCGGGTTCAAAAAAGAATTAGATAAGTTCATGGAGGATAGGCCCATCAATGGGTATCAGCCAAGATGGTCAGAGATGCAATGCCATGTTCCAGGTGTTGCTAAACCTCTCTCTGACTGCTAGAAGCTGGGACTGGATGACAGGGAATGGATTACTCCATAATTATCCTGCTTTGTTAATTCTTTCTGAAAGCATCTGGCACTGGCCAGTGTCGGAACACAGGATACTGGGCTAGATAGACCATTGGTCTGACCCAGTATTACCATTTTAATGTTCTTATGAGTTTTTACATTACATATATTACATTTAAAAATCCAGGAAAAGAAATGTCCTGTCAGGAACCAAGGAGGCTCTCCTCTGCAAGTGCCCTGGCAACCCGGCACACTTCTGATTCCAGCAGGGAGAAGAGTTGGAAGAAAGTTGACACTGGCATCAGGAGTCCTAGAACTGATGGGTACTCCAGTACTGCAAAAGAACGGTTATTCACGTTCTCGTAACTGTTCTTCAAGATGTGTTGTTCGTGTCCAGGGTCTTAATTAGCGGTAAGACAATATGGGAATGGCCCAAAGGGGGCAGGATGTCTACCATAGAGTCTGCATCATCCCTAACTACTTCTGCCTTAATGCTTAGACCCTGTGCGACCCGGCGGAGCAACTGCTGCAACATCCTGGAGTCTTCCAGGGCTGAGGCAATGGTACAGCCTGCAAGCGCCTCATCTGGGGAAGATGAGGAGGCGGCCACTAAGGGAGGTGGTTGTTCCCTTCCATCCCCGCCGGAGGAATCACATGAGCCAGTGGGGACAGTGATGGGCTGGTCTGGTCTTGGTGTTGAGAAGCACATCAGCGTCGACATCGCCCCCCAGGTCGGTGCCAGAGGCACGGTTAGGTAGTGTGTCTGCGCCATGGTGGTCATTGACATTGGTGCAGGCAGTGTTGATGGCAGTGTCGGTGCCTTAGCAGGGGCCGGTGCCACAGTCAGTGCTAAGGGTGCTGTTGGTGTCGTGACCTGAGCCCCTGGAACCGAGTGCACTGCCGAAGGGGCTGCTGCTGTTGGTGCCGACATCGGCAATGTTGACTCAGGTGCCAGCATCGACACCCGGAAGTAGCTGCTCAGCCGTGGTGGGACAAACGTAGCAGACACAACTGAAGTGGCACCCGAGCAAGGGCCTTGTCTCCAATCCTGGGCTTGGTGGAAAGCCCATGGAGTCCAGAAGGGCAACTGAGCTGGGTTCTGCCATTGAGGGGCCCACTGCCTCAGTCGGGACCTCCTATGGTGCCTGGAGGGATGACCTTCTGCTCCCACTATAGTCGGAGCGGTACGAGTCCGACTCAGAAGCCTTGGAATTTGAGGACCAAGGTGGCGCCGCACCTCTTGATGTGGAGCGTTGGGAGTCTGGGGACTTTGCTTCCTGGATGGAGGTGCTGGCATCTGTGGTTGGCGACGGGGAACAGCGTGTTGTTATAGCCGGCTTTTCCTTAGACTGCACAGTATGGGATGGAGCCTGCGATGCCAACGTCTTCTCCTGTGTGGGCGGCGAGAACAGTGCAGTGAGTCTGAGCAGGTCCTGCACTGCCCCAAACGCTTCAGGACTTGACGGAAGCGGCAGGCTCTCTGAGGGGTTCGGCAAACATGATTGGTCCAGACTCGACTGCCTCGCCTCAGCAGGTGTCGACATGGCCACCCCTTGCGTCTCAAAGCCGGGGCCCGATTGTGGTGCTACTGATGGCTGGTCTCTGGGTCTAGATATTGGGGATCGACCCCTTTCAACCCTCTCCTTTTTCTGCACTGGCGACTGGGACCCATGCCAAAGGCTGGAGTGTCCTCAAGACGCTCCATGATGGTGCTGAGGCTCCTTGGGCACATCTTTCTTTGGTGCCTGGTCCCTTGAAGAGGGCGCCGGCACGCTCCACACTGAAGACAACGTTCTGGTGGTAGGGTCCCCGGAGTGGGGTCCGACTGTGGTTGAAGAGCTGCCTCCATGAGGAGGATTTTAAGCTGCTGCTCGCTCTCTCTCAGGGTTCTTGGTTGGAATTCCCGACAGATTGTACAGCGGTCTTTTTGGTGACCGCCGCCCAGACATTGTAGACAAAGATGTGTGGGGGGTCACTCTTTGGCATGCATTTCACTCAGTCCTTGCAGGTCTTGAAACCCAGGGATCACGGCATGCCCCAGGTGGCAAGGAAAGTGGGAAGCAGGAGGGAGAACCCCTGTAACGGAACTTATGACTAATTAACTAGGTAACAAACTAAACTAACTGACTAAACAAGAAGAATACAATGAGAGTGGAGCTGCTAAGCTACTTGCTGGAGCAAGAGCCAGGGAAGTTCCAGCTACCGTCACTGGCAGTCTGAAGGAACTAAGGGAGTGGCGGGTCAGCAGAGCTCTACATTGGGCGCCATGAAGGCGCAACTCCAGGGGGCGCCCAGGCCAACCCTATGGCGTCTGCTAAGGGAAAAATCTTCCAGCTACTGTGCACGTGCGCACGCACACCTGATTGGAATTGACATAAACATTCTCTCGAATAGGAGAACATCAGCACTGACACTGGAAGAGAGAAGCCCAGGACACTTTGAATCCAGCACAGAGCGCTTGAAGCTGCATTTGCAGCAGTGAAAATCATGGGTTCCCTGGAAGGAGGTCTCTAAGTCCAAAGACATATTACTGAGGCATTCCAGAGACAGTGGCAGGGCACCAATATCAAAGAAAGCCAGAGAGACTTTGGCACTGAGATACCTTCAAGCCCCGACCATGACACTGACTAAGAAATCACTTCAGGCACCAAGGTTTGAGGGTTTCACTTTCACTGTGTCTCCCACATCGACTCAAGCACCAATATTGGTACCAGTACTGACCCTGGTACTTGTACCAGCACCATCCTTGCTGGACCACACCTGATGGCACCACCATTCCTGAAGAAGATTTTCTTCTTTTTCTCTCCTGACTACAACAGCAAGTCCTCCTCAGAGAAACTGGAATGATACCCTAGGAGATACCCAAAGGACAATCAGTACCTGGCCCTCTGCAAGATGGTAGTGAATGGACCACCCACAACCTAGACAGTATCAATATGAGATGCCACCATGGCTGTATTGCCTATGGGGCCTGCCGTCCTATCAGCCCTGGGGTCACTCCCCGTGGTAAAAGTCTCCACGAGAGGGAGAAGGAGATCTTGCTGTCTGTTGTCACTTCCCCACTGGAATTGGAAGAGCAGGAAGGAGAGCCAATAGGGCAGGCTAGGGAGACGCTCCAGTTTCCCTCAATGCCCAGGGAATTCTCTTCCTCACCTGATGAGGCTATCGATCTGGCCCTGGTGCCAACAGTGGATGACTTTTGGGTATTCCAGGAACTTTTGTCTGAAGTTGCAGATACCTGGGCTGTCAAAACAAACATAATCCAAAAGAATATCCATAAACTATTTGACATTTGAGTTACATACTGTCCACAATAATTGCCTTACCTATTAATGACAGTTTGTACTCTGCAAGCACCTTGGAATACCTGAGCCTCACTCCTTCTGACTTCAGGTTGAAAAGTGGTATTAAGTACCACTGAAGAGGCTCAATCAGTTCTGTGCACACACTATCCCAAGGTCACTCTTACTGGTGTTTACAAGAGAAAATAAGGCCTGCCAAAGGACAAGAATCCAAAGAAACTTTTCAGTTGGAAGGCATACTCTTTGGCCTTCTTGCAGTTCCTCATGGCAAATTAACAGGTGTTATTCATGAAATACAGCTTCTTGGTGTGGGAAAGTGTGACCCCCCATTCCTTTCCAAGTTACTGCAGGACTACAGTGTTGAACTGAAGGATGAAGTGAGAGAAGGGCAGATGATAGGCAAAGTGGCATTACAGGCAACCATGGATGAGTTGGACACGGCCACCCAGTCCACAGCCATGGCTATCACAATGCTGAGAGTCTTGGGTGCAGGCGTTGGGCATCCCCAAAGAGGTCCAAGCAACCATTGAAGATCTGCCACGTGAGGGGATGGTCCTATTCAGTTCCAGGACAGATTACATAGACTATGGTTGCTAGACATCAGGGCCCTGGACTGGAACCTGGAGTAGTGGACTGACCCATGTTCCCCTACCAGCTACTGGGGAGGTAGCTCTACTGCCCAGAGTGTGCTGAAGACTGATTCAGACAGTTAGTCCAGAAGGACTTTGATACCCTGAAAGAGGAAAACTATAACTAGAGGGCCAAGTCATAAAGAGGATGCACCCTGAGTCATGAAGAAGGAGCAATTGAGTCCAGAGAGAGAGAGAGACCGACCATGGGGCAAACAACTGAAGGAGGTGGTGTCAGACTGGTTGAGAGCTAATCCCTAGATAAGCCACAAGGAGGTGCCCAGCAGTGAGTAGCAGACTCCATGACAGGACTTCAATATATTATTAATAGGATTGATGGGGGGCCTTCCCTTCTTCCCTTTGCAACCTGTTTCCTATACCACCTATCAGTGAATATTGCCTTTTTAGTAGCCATTACATCACATCAAAAGGTAGGGGAGATTCAGGCCTTCAGGTCATGTCCCCGTCTACAGTATTTCATAAGGACATGGGTACTGTCAGGTCTTGTCCCAAGTTCCTGCCTAAGTTGACTCAGAATTCCAGAGGAACCAATTTATCTGACTTTCATTTTTCTTCCACAAGTCTCACTCAACACAGATGAAGTTAAACTTTGCACACTTGATGCAGTAACAGCACTGTCTTTTTACATTGACAGAATCGTTCAGAGAAACACAGATTATTTGTGGCCTTTGCTGATAGTGTAAAGGAGCAATTTATGTTCTCTCAGATTGTCTAAAGTGGGTCTCTACCTGTATAGGGACATGTTATGATTCAACCAGGTTAAATGCACCTAGTCTCATTAGAACTACAGCTCAGGCAGCCTCTGCTATCCCAGTCAGGCAGCCTAATACAGGCCAGCTGTGCTTGTTAGGTTGACCAAAGACTGGCTCCGCTGCAGACCCTGATTCCTGACAGTGCCCCTGCCTCAAAGGCACTTACTTGGGCCTGTTTTTTTCTGGGTACTTCCGAAGAAACTCTCATAATAAGTCTGGGGTTTGGATGTTCTCTGCCAGTTACCAAGACTGCTTGTCCAGCCTGTAGCCTTTCCAGTCCATCAGGTACTGGAACCGTTCCCTAACTTGTTGAGAGTTGAGGATTCAATGGACAAAATACTCCTCTTGTCTGCAGACTGTTATGGGTGGCAGATTAGAGCGGTTTGGGTATGGGTTCCTGGTGTAAGGCTCTAAAAGTGAGATGTCAAGTATGAATGTATCTTCAAGGACTTGGGCAGCTGTAACCTGAAGGTCACTGGGTTCATCTGTTCTATAATCTTGAAAGACTCAGATATTGGTAGTCTAGTTTGGTAGATCAGCTCAATTTAAGGTTCTGGGCAGCGAGCCCAATCTTCTCCCCCTACATCCAGATTAGCAGCAGCTTGACCATCTTGGTCTGGGGCTTCTTTAGGGGACTGCAGGTGTTATTTGAGCTGCAATTTAGGTGGGAGACCAAATCTGCAGCAGCTGCCGTACTGGGAAATTCACAAGTAAGTGTGAATGGAAGCAGGGGTGAAAGCCCTAACTTGCAAAGTATGGACTATTTTGCGTAGCACAGCAGGGGAAGCCATTAACATTGGTGGTAACTCAGGAAGCAGTGAAGATGCTACTCCAAGATTTGATTGACCCTTTCCATTTGCCCATTAGTCTGGGTGATAGGTAGACAAGGTGAGAGACTTGATGCCAAGGAGTCTGAGAAATTCCTGACAAAATCAGGAGCTGAACTGAGGACTCTGGTCTGATAAAATGCCCATTGGTGACCTGTGGTAGCAGAAGATGTTTTCCATGAAGAGCCAAGACATCTCAACCCGTTCTATACTGTTCCTACTGCATGAGGAGCTCTCTTCTTGTTAGGAGGTCAGTGACAACCGGGATTATTGGGTGTCCCATGGGAGTGTGGAAATTTACAGTGAGGTCCATTGATATAGTAGACCAAGCCTGCGGAGGTGTGGGCAAAGGTGGGAGGAGACCTCAGGGTCTTGAACTTGGGTTTTTGGTATGGGTACAGAGGTCGCAGGACCTTATATAATTCTTGATGAAAGCTTATTGTCTTGGCTAGTAGAAGCTCCTTGAAACTGGATTTCAGGTCTTGAATTGGCTACAATGCCCTGCAGGCAGCAAATTGTGGCATTGTTTCAATACCTGAAGCCTAACTTATCCCTCCAGAACAGAAATACAACTCTTGTGGTAGAGGAGGCCATTTTGTAGTCAGAACTCTGACTCAGGTTGGGTACCCACATTGTTCAGAGTCTGTCGGATCTGGGTTGTGAATGTGTCGTTGGAGGGCAGGGAGTAGATGGAGAAAGTCAGACTGCTGTCAGTCATCTTGTTGACAAAGCTGGACACCTTGAGCATGGTGGCAGAGAACTCATCGCCTGCTTCAAGATAGATGCCTTGTCCCACAAAGATAATATCTTCCCGTTTTTGTCACCAGGTGATAACTTACAACAGAGGCAAAGTGAGAAAAGAAGAGAGACCAGTGGATCTGGCAATGGTTAAAATGTCTAGCAATCCATAGGTATTCCAAGTTCTGGTGGTCTGTCAGGACTTTGAGCAGGAACTGGGCTGCTTCTAGAGGTGTCATCATTCCTTGAAAGCTGCCTTAATAACCAACAGCCCCTTATCCCAAATATCATAATTTTTTCCCCACCAGGGTTAATTTCTGAGAATAAAAGGTACAGGGGTGGAGTTGGTTGCAGGTGCCCATGTATTGAGATAGTATTGCACCTGTGGCAAAATTTGAGGCATCCGCCTCAATCGTAAATGGTTTAGTAGGATCTGCATGAATTGGTGCTGAGGTGAATGCGGATTTTAGTTGATCAAAAGCCAACTGAGCTGGTGTGGACGAGGTAAATCAGGTCACTGTTCCTAGGATCACCATTTTGGGTGCAACCAGTGTTAGAGAATCCTTTAATAAATTGCCTGAAGAGATTGGTGAACCCCAGGAATCATTGCATACATCCTTGGATATGGCCAAGTCGGATATTGCTGCCACCTTACGGGGGTCCAGGGTGAGTCCCTCGGGTGAGACAATAAATCCCAAGAATTCCATTGCATCCTTATCAAACTCACATTGTTCTTGATTTGCGTAGAGGTCTGGCAGAGTCTCTCCAAGACAATGCAAATGTGATGATCATGGAGATCCTGACTTTCGGAGAAAATGAGGATGTCATCTAGAAAAATGACAACAAATTGGTCCAGCATGTCCCTGAAAATGTCATTAAAGAAATCCTGGAAGGTTGCTGGGAATGTTGCACAATGCAAAATAGCATGATCAGATGCTTGAAATGGCCAGCCCTGGTATGGAATGTAGTCTCCTACCCAGATCCTTACCAGGTTGTAAGCTCTGCAGAGGTCCAACTTTCCGAAAACCTTGCCAGAGCAGTCTTTCAAAGAGCTCATTTATGAAAGGGGTACCAGTTTTCAGAGTGTGATCTTGTTCAGAGCATGTTAGTCCACACAGTCGGAAGATTCCTGACATTATCTAAGTAGGACTCCCAGTAGGCTCAACCAAGCAAATGTTTGAGAGTCACCAAGAGTAGAATCCATGTGGCCAGTCTCTCAGAGAAGAAAGAATGGTAACTTACCCTACAGTAACTGCGTTTCTTTGACATGTATTGTCTACATGGATTCTATGACCTGCCCTCCTTTCCCACTATTATGGAGTTCTGTTTCTCTGGGATTCTGTATTGGTGATGGAATGGAGGGATGGGTGGGTGTGCTCTGCCCTCCTTTTTGTAGCACATCCCTTGCATATACATCTTAATAACATATTATGTATTCCTCACTGAAGGCGCTATCCTGAATTCCTTGTAATCCCAAACTTCCATTGGATTTGTGAGGAGTGCATGTGCCCACCCATGCACCCAAACAAAACACTTATAGCGTGGTTACTCTGGCTGTGCGCTAGGGAGAGGATTGGCTTGGTGTGTATCTATGAAATGTTTTAATACAAACATTTAATATCTCATAGTAGTCCATATAATGCTATATAAATATAATCTGGCTAACAGATATCCATAGGTTTATTTATTATGAAGTTTTGGGTTGTCTGTTTCTTTGCAGCAGTATTCATAAACTATATATTATAAATGCATAAGCACTTGTGAAATTTTTTTTCTGCAGAAAGAAGTACATGATTTGGAAGTACAGTTAACTGGTGCCATGGAAAATGAGCAGAATTGTTTAAAACAGATTACAGCACTGAATGCAGAGCTTGAAAAAGAGATGTATGACTTTATTTTGAATTACATTACCTTTAAAGTTGTTGCTCCTTTTAATGTATATTTAAAATATGTGATTTATTTTCTAATGAAAAATGTAACATTTATTTTGTTACATACTAATTGCAAAAGGGTACAATGTATCTCTGACTTCACACTTGTCTCTGCTGTCTCTCCCTCTTATTGGTACCAGAGCACAAAGGGGGGAAGCATTAGGTATGGAAAGGGATTGTCTTCAGGAAGAACCATAGAAAACTGCTTAAATTGTAACAAATGTCAATTTTGAAGTTTGTAAAAAATAAATAAAGGTGCAACTGTTGCTGATACCTCAATTCCCCCCCCCCCATTCTGGTCCTCAGAGTATTTTTCAGTAATGTAAAAGCTGAATAGATTGCCACCCTCCTCTTCCCCTCCACAACAGTGTTACTATATTTATCTGTGCATTTTAAAATTAGACTAATACTAGTATTCGTATTTACAGCTGGAGACCCACTTTAGACAATCTGAGAGATTATTAGTATTTATATTATGACTGAGGCCCCAATCAGGATCAGGGCTCCACAAGCTGTGCACTGTAGAAATATCTAGAAGAATCCATAGTTACAGGCAACGATTTTATAGTCTTATTTCGAATCATAGAAATGGAGGACTGGAAGGAACCTAGATGGGTCATCTAGTCCAGTCCACTGCACTGAGGCAGGACTAAGTATTTTCTAGACCATCCGTGACAGGTGTTTGTCTAACCTGTTCTTAAAAAAACACCATTGACTGAGATTCCACAACATCCCTACATAATTTGTTCCAATGCTTAAGTACCCTTACAATTAGGAAATTTTTCCTAATGTCTAACCTATCAAGCAACCATTTATTTAAATATTTTTTGATGTTTTCTACATTTTCAAATATATTGATTTCACTTGCAACACAACACAAAGTGTACAGTGCTCACTTAATATTTTTGATTACAAATATTTTTCAGTTCACCTCATACAAGCACTGTGGTACAATCTCTTTATTATGGAAGTGCAACTTACAAATGTAAATTTTTTTTGTTACATAAATGCACTCAAAAACAAAACAATGTAAAACTTTAGACCCTACAAGTCCACTCCGTCCTACTTCTTGTTCAGTCAATCGCTAAGACAAACAAGTTTTACATTTACAGGAGATAATGCTGCCCACTTCTTATTTACAATGTTACCAGAAAGTGAGAATGGGCTTTCGCATGGCACTTCTGTAGCTGGCGTTGCAAGGTATTTACACGCCAGATATGCTAAGCATTTGTGTATCCCTTCATGCTTTGGCCACCATTCCATTCCAGAGGACATGCTGATGACGCTTGTTAAAAAAATAACAAGGAGTCTGGTGGCACCTTAAAGACTAACAGATTTATTTGGGCATAAGCTTTCGTGAGTAAAAACCTCACTTCTTCGGATGCAACCAAAGAAGTGAGGTTTTTACTCACGAAAGCTTATGCCCAAATAAATCTGTTAGTCTTTAAGGTGCCACCA